>NW_008328101.1:271469-317318 GCF_000622305.1 Nannospalax galili
TTTTTTCATATTTCCATAGAAAGTATTCTAGAAAAGATCACAGTGTGAGTTGCAATACCAGCACCATGTAAAACAACTGCTGTTAAAAATTGACTGAACCGCTTGTTTGCCCACCTACAGGAACAAACATGTGGCTGCTTGTCTTTGAGTAAATCTTGTACCAAGGACTTTACCTTTTGCACTTAAAATTTAAAAGCTCCCATCCCCTCCCAGTTAGTGCAGCATTCTCTAAATTGGCTCAGAGAGTGCAGTCACTGGCAAGCTAACTGAATTCAGCTGATTCAGAAAAAAATGATCATGTATTATTAATAATGGAAGAAAACGACAAATAAAGTGGAGAAGAAATGAAAGACTGTGGAAATTCTTGTTTATTGAGCAAATTTCCTTTAAATGAATTTTGGTTCACTGTTATAATCCAGACAGGAATTTTCAAATTCCTCCAAATTCCTTCTTTTAAGAAAAACTTTTACAGATAAAAATTATGACCTCAAATGTAGGTGTGAAACAAAATAAGTAACATAGAAATGAAATTCAATTTTCTCCCGAACTAAGAAGCTAAATAGAGTGCATTAGATGGTGAGAAATAACCGATACAAAAGAAAGAAACAAACAAAGCAAATAAAACATTACATGAAATTCATCACTCTATTGAAAAAAACTGGCCAAAAACTGGACAAGGTAACCAAAAAAGTACTAATAAAAGCAAATTAGTAAAATACAGCTCAGAAGGAGTTGTTAAAAAAGACGTCAATGAAATACAAACTGTCATTAAAGAATAACTGACACATGTTCCAAAAGCTAAAAGAAAGGAATCTAGGGGCTGGAGAGATGGCTCAGTGGTTAAGAACACTGGTTGTTCTTGCAAAAGACCCTGGTTCGAAGCCCAGCACCCACATGACAGCTAACAACTGTCCGTAACTCCAGTCCCAGGGGATCCGACAGGCTCTTTTGATCTCCATGGGCATTTTATGACATGGGCGCACTTACCTACATGCAGGCAATACACACATACACATAAAATAACAATAAATTTTAAAAATTAAGTTAAAAAAAAGAAATGGATCTAGAAGAAATGCATGAAATCCTAAAGACATTTGACCTGTCAATATTAAATGCAAAAGAAAGACACTGATCTACATAGTGAGTTCCAGGACAGCTGGGGCTACAAGGAGACCCTGTCTCAAAATGACAAAAAAAAAAAAAAAAAAAAAAAAAGAAAGAAAGAAAGACACTGAAGTATCGTTTCAATTTTCAATGTCTCCAAGGAATGACAGCCCAAGTCTAGATGGGATCATTACTCATATCTCACAATATTTTTTTCAGTCACTTAACACTATATTTGGAAAACAAACAAAAGTACAGTTACATCCAAAGTCAGATATTACCCATGTATCAATATTTAGGTTTGAATTTGTGTATTATATGTGTGAGCATTTAGAGGAGGACTGATAATGGCATGTGATGTACAGTTTTTTCCCACACTTTTTATTAGTTCTACAAGAATTTCAAAAAATATGTTTTTATCATGTTCCCCTTCATGTCTAGAAGTCATCCTAAATCCATCCCTTCATGACTTAACTAATATTTTGTTCTTTGACTTTGCTTTTTTTTATTTTTTACCCAAATATAAAATTTGCACTGAACTGAACATAAATAGTTGAGTATGGGGTCATCCCTGGAGAGAAGTTGACTTACCTGGGGCCACACTCTTGAAGAACACTGACTCCCTCCCAGAATCTATCAATTACCAATAGCTCCTGAATAAGAGGCTGTCAGGACTCAGGTTTGCTTTGCTTAGTGGGGAACCTACTGGCTTCAGGGCAGAGAGAATTGGTTGACGACAGAGTCTTGGAGCCTGGGACCTGTGTTTTTTCAACAAGACATTTATTTAAAAATTCAGGTGGTTTTTATACATTCCAAGGAACTAGCAGTCACGTGGGATACAGCAATCACATACAAAGATTTAGGGTACAAAGAAACAGGACATTTAGTCTGTTAGTTGGTGCCAGAAGGATTCTTAAACTTTTACTCAAGGTTATCAATGCCCATCCGATAGTTTATTGGCCACAATGTTTTCTTTCTTAAAAGCATGGTAAACTTTTAGCTTTTAGCTCAGGAGTAAACCTTTAACCTGGCCTAATCTCTTAGCCAGGGATAGCTGAGTTATTTGTTTAGGACAAGGAGATGAGCTAACGGTTGTTGACCAAGACACTTTCCCACAGAGCAGGGAGCCTGCACTTATGACCCTGACCGCTTTCTCCTGCCAGTCTGACAGAGTTCTGCAAAACAGGGATTATCAGACCCACTGTTTTCAGTGCCCCTCCCTTTAGCAGAGGATGAAGCCTGGACTTAAAGGTTTGAGGCTCATCTCGCCCTAGGGCCTGGCATCCTGGTTTCCTACAAGGGGCAGAATTTGTGCCCAGCTCCCCTTACCATTCTGCGATTAAAGGTGTGGGCCACCACATGAGGCTTCTTCTTTGGTTTTTTGATGCTTGCTATGGTGAGTGGGTTAATAAATCTCAAAATGGGTTTTTTTAATCTTTTTTTTTTAATTTATTATTTTTATTTTATGTGTATGAGCGTATTACCTGCATGTAGGTAAGTGCACCTGTGTCATGCACTGCCCGCAGAGGTCAGAATAGGCTGTTGGATCCCCTGGGACTGGAGTTACGGACAGTTGTTAGCTGCCATGTGGGTGCGGGGATTCAAACCCGGGTCTTCTGCAAGAACAGCCAGTGTTCTTAACCGCCGAGCCATCTCTTTAGCCCCCTGAAGAATGGCCTGTCCAGCTCCTGGCCCCATATTAAATAGGTTGTATTTTTTTGATATTTTGTATTTTGAGTTCATTGTACATTCTAGATTCTAATCCTTTCTTACCACCAGAATTTGATGACAAGATGCTGCTGCTGAAGACACTATACTCAAACTATCGAAATAAAAAGGAGAAATCAAGCTGGTACTGACTTCAAAGCTGCATCTCTGCTGCCTAGTCTTCATAGTGCTGGAAGGTGCTTTGGATGCTACCACAGAGAAAACTGATCATCATCTTTACCCAGATGTGAATCCTGTGAGCAAGAACAACTCATCTGGCAAGCAAGTGACATGAATATTTTGGAAGTTAGCAATCACTTTCTGATTGCATTTAAGGTCTCATTCATAAGGAAAAGCTCATATCTGACATGGGTATTAGGCTTAAGGGTCATAGGAGAGGATCTAATACTATTATTTTACTAAATAATATATAGTATATTGTGGAGAGCGGGCCCATGCGGGGGTGCCCAAGATGGCGCCCGGGCACCCTGCCAAGCCCCATGATGAGTTAATGGCGCATGCGCAGCAGTGAAGGAAAGCGTGGCTGCTGGCACAAGGGCTCGGGGACAGAGTGTCCCGACCAATCCTGTCTAGCGATCTGGTTCGTGTATCCTATGGAATGTGGTGTGATTGGAGGGAGAAGGAGATAAAAGGGGATGGAACCGGGCAATAAAAGAAAGAGAAGAAGTTTGAACCGGCCGTTGGTGGTCGTTTCTACTGGGCTCTGCTGGACAGAGCCCAGGGAAGTGGCAGTATATAGTATTAAACTGACTCCAAATAACTTACTGTTATACAAGTAAATTAGTGCATCGCTCATTTGTCACTAGTGAAGTTCTGTATGCAGCACATGGTGAATCACACATGGTTTAAGAGTCACAGATGGGGGGCTGGAGAGATGGCTCAGTGGTTAAGAAGCCTGGTTGTTCTTGCAGAAGACCCGGGTTCAAATCCCAGCACCCATATGGCAGCTAACAAATTGTCTGTAACTCCAGTCCCAGTGGATCCAACAGCCTCTTCTGACCTCCACATGCATTGCACAACAGATACACTTACCTACATGTAGTCAATACATGCATACACATAAAATTAAAAAAAAAAAAGAGTCACAGACAGTGGGATAACACAAGGAAATAGATATTTAGAGATACTTTGGAAGCAGCTCATGAAACGACAGCATTGGTAACAGCATGCACAGTCCCCACAAATCCCAGCACAGACATGGGGAGGTTGGTAGTAACCACGAATGCTACCTGAGGACGTATTGGTTACCATAGGCTTCAGAAGGAGAAAGTGCCTCTTTCACAGATGGCTAGGCTCCAGTGGAAAGAGAAAGAGAGGGAGGGACAGAGAGAGCATGAAATCGGTAGAGGTAATAAATGGGGTACAGATAGGGGAGAGTATCTAAATATGATCAACACATACTATATGAAATATTTTTTAAATTCAATAGAAAAGAAAAGAATTTGACCCCATAAAATACTAAGCACATGAAAACAAAATTTACTATATTATAAAAAAATACACTGGTTTCATGCATTCAAATGATTAATATGATGGTTCTGTTTTAAAGAAGAGTGGTGAATATATTGAATGATGAACCATTGGCACTCAGAAGTGGCACATAAGATAAAATATGGTGAGTAAAAATATATAAAATGCAACTTCAATTATTTTATTTACTTCGTTGTGGCATAGAACAACAGAATTTAGTTCAGCCATGAAGCCATGGCAGTGTGTATGTTATTTATCCCACATTCTCCCCATTCACTGCAAACTGACATTGTATCTTCAACATCTGTCATCTATTTTTCTTTTTCTATTTCTCTTATGACTGACATCACATAGTGCTTCTCTTTCAACTTCCTTTACCTGATACCTACCTTGTCCACCAGATCAATCCTACATGAGAAGATTCCACTCTTTTCTATGATGGAATTGTGGTGCATTCTTTAGAAATACCACATTTCAGTAAATCTTTCATTTGTCAATGGACATTTCAGTAGATTCCGTATTCTTCACATAGGGCTGCCATAATTAGGGCACACATATATCTCTAGGCCATACTGAATTCACTTCCTTTGAGTGTCCATTCAGGATTTGGTGGTAGGAGCCACACTTGAGAGAGAACACCTGTGGCTTGTTTTTCAGCATCTGTTTTACCTCACTTAGTACAGCCATTTCTAGTTCCATCCATTTACCTGCAAATTCCTTGATTTCCTTTTCCTTTACCACTGAGTAGAATTCCATTGTATAAATGTAGCAAATTTACAGGATCCACTCATAGACTGAGGGACATTTAGGTCGTGCAACTGCATTTCAGAGAGAATGCAATAGAAACATTTTTAAACTCTGGTTTATCATGTACTTAACTGAGGCATTAAATGTGTCTCTAATGAGTTGGGAGGACTTATGATTAAGACTCTCACATTCTTGAAATTTCATGGGCAATATTGAAGTGTGGGGACCTAGGTGGCCCTGCAAAAATGGTGCCAAGAGGAAGTAAGCAGGGCGTGGCCTGACTTGTCTTGAAGATTGGATGCTAGTCCTTCTGCACCCCTGGGTGGCATGTGATCAGCGCGTGATCATGGTTGACGCCTATGGGACCCTGCCCATGTGGCAGGTTGACCTTTAAGCTGATTGGGTGCATTCAGGGGAGGGGGTTTCCCAGGGGATTTCCAGACTGCAGTTTTTGCCTATATAAGCTTTGTGACACCTGCAATACACGAGTTCCTGCTTGACTAGACTCCCTGTGTGTCTGATTGTCCTCAGTGAGGAGGGCTGGCAAAATGGGTGGACAGCGCATTCACATTTCCCTGACCCCCATCATGGCAGGTCCCTCCAGGGCGGGACCTTGCAGCTGACTCCTGCAACTAGTGCCCAACGTGGGGCCGAAAGAGAAGGCCTAGATCGGTCAGGGCCAAGCGAGCTCTGAGGTGAGTGATACCCAAAAAGATGGGTAATGCAACTAGTAAGCCAGAGGACCCAGCACTCAAGGCTCTGAGATATATGCTTAAGAGTAGGGGCCTGGAACTCATGGACCAGACCACTAATAAGTGTGGATACTGCGACCCACCTGGCCCCTTGGCTACTAGAGGCAAATCTGTTCACATGGGACACTTGGGACAGGATGGAACAAGTGGCATGGCAGAGGGAGATCCACTTGGGGCTCGATCCTCCACTCGGCTTTTACCCCATTCTGGCCGCCCTAAAGACCTGCTCTGGCCCAAGAAGCCCGAGTCCCAGTCAGGTAGCAAACAGGAGACCAAGGACAACCCTTCCCCAGATGAATGGGTCAAGTTTGATGAGGAGAGGAGTGAGAGGACAAAATTGAAACTAAAATCCCCTACAGGTGCCAGCACTTGTGCGAGTCCCCTGGCACTCCCAGAGGGACCACAGAATGCAGAGTGGCCGCCATGGGTGGGGATGGAGCACCTTGTCCCCCCCCCCAGCATCCCCTGAGCACCTGGAAGGAAAGGGAAAGTCCATATGGGGTAAGGAAAAGGAGGACAAACCACCAGTGTATCCTGGGGCTAGTAAGACACAGGGGGCGGTAGAGGTGTTCCCGGTCAATGTAAACCCTGGGGGCAATTGTCCTGCCCCCTGGTTCCCCTGGGATGCTAAGGAGTTAAAGGAGTTAAAAAGGCCATGGCTGAGGATGGACACAATTCACCTTGGGTGGAAACCCTCTTACAGGGCTTGGCCCATCAGCCATCCTCCCAAGCCCCATGTTTATTAAATGGTGCACCTTCTTTAAGGAGGAGTGCCGAGTTCAGGCAGAAAGGAATTTGGCTGCCAACCCTCCATTCCCTATTACCTTTGGGATACTGTCAGGTACTGTTGATCAGTATTCTACAGGGGCACAACAGGTGGCCATTGCTGTACCCTAAACAGATCAAGTGAGGGCCCTGGGGCTATTGGCCTGGAAAAAGTTGGATGAGGGACCCACAGAGGCTCCATTTGCTGGGATCACACAAAGCCCTAATGAGCCCCTTCATGAGTTTGTGGACAGGGTGGAGAAGAGCCTATGACGCAGACTCCCCCCCACCCACTAAGGGAACAGTTCACTAAGCTATTAATATGGAATGGGATGAACTCTGATAATAAATTGGCTTGCGCCGGACTTAGGGACAAGTCCTTGGGAAGGTGGATAGTGGCTGCTAAGGATGTGGGGGCTCAGACACACCAGGCCAGGGCCATGGAGGCAGTCTTGCAGTCCCACACAGAGGCACTGACATCCACCTTGTCACAAGTATTCTTGGCCTTGACAGGGGCTGGGGAACCACAAATAGGAAAAGGGGGGCCACAGAGAGGGGGCCAATGCTTTGGTTGTGGCCAGTCTGGACATTTTAAAAGAGACTGCCTGGAAAAGGGTAACAGGCCCAGACCCAGAGGGAGAGGGCCCGATGGGGCCCCAACCACACTGTGCCCTTGATGCCGTAAGGGATTCCATTGGAAAAAAGGCTGTAGGTTTCAGTTTGGCATTGAAGGGAATACTTTAAACTAAATGAGGGGCATCCTCTAGCCCTGTCATCCCAAGGAGGCATGAGATGCAGCCCCCGGTCGGGTCACGCCCAGCACCCTGCCCCGACCTTTAAACTAAATGAAGGGCTTCCTCCAGCCTGATTACCCCAAGGAGGCATGAGACTAACCCCCCCGTTGGGTCAGGCCCAGCACCCTGCTCTGATGTCCAGTTTTAACCCCTGTCTGCAGGCCAATTGGACAGTCCCCATAGTCACAGGTGTGAGGCCCAAGATGGACATACTCATAGATGGAAAGAGGTTTCGATGCTTAATTGACACTGGGGCTGATAAAACCATCCTCCGGAAAGAGGAAGTCCCTCAGCACTGGACTTTGGTTCCAGGGCCCCAGATCCTGGGCGTGGGAGGCAACACCCCATTAGAGGAAGTTAAAGAGTGGCTCTGCTGGCAGGACGCCAACAGGGCCAAGGGAGAAGTACAGCCTCTGGTGGCTGCAGGGCTATCAAGCAACCTTATGGGACAGGACATCTTGTGGGATGAACAGGCCTTCATCGTCACTGATAATAATGCCTTTTTAGATGACATAATGGATGAGGAGGAAGAGGAGATGGAGTTTACCCCTCCCACTAGAGGGTTGCCTAATCTCCAAAATTATCAAGGAGATCCTGCCAAGGTCCCTAGGATTCACCCCCAATTCTAGAGGCCACTGTTCCTCTGGTTCCCAATGGACTGTGGGACCACCAGTCTGGGTGGAGCAGTGGCCATTACCTTCAAATAAGTTACAAGCCTTAAAAGAGATTGTTCAGGAGCTGTTACAACTGGGCCATACCCGGCCTTCTACAAGCCCTTGGAACACTCCTGTGTTTGTTATCCAAAAGTCCTCAAAAAAATGGAGAATGCTCCAGGACCTTCGGAAGGTTAATGAGAGAATGGTCCCGGTGGGTACCCCCCTCAGGGGACTACCCTGGATCCCCACCATCCCCTCTGACCTGGTCTTAATGACCATAGATATTAAGGATTGCTTCTTCTCCATTTGGTTACATCCTGAGGACTGTGAAAAATTTGCCTTTTCAGTCCCTACACTCAATTATAGCACCCCAATGAGAGGTATGAATGGACGGTGCTGCCGCAGGGCATAGCCAACAGCCCAGCATACTTCCAAAATTATGTGGGATCACTCCTAAAACCTGTGGAGAAAAATGATGGGGTCTTACTATATGTGTATATGGATGATATAATTCTGGGAGCCCCTATGACTCAACAGCTGGAGGGCGTGTATAAGACCACCCAAAAATGCTTAAAAAAAGGAGCCCTCCATATCTCCTCAGATAAACTACAAATTCTCCCACCCTTTAAGATATTAGGGACCAAGCTCACTTTGGAAGGAGTATCTCCATTAAAACCCCAGTTAGATATTCCAGTGCTGACCCTGACCAGTTTACAAAAATTATTGGGAGAGATTAATTGGCTCCGATCTTGGCTCCCTGTCTCCACTGGGGTCTTACAACCATTGTTCCAATTGTTAGTTGGAAAACAACACTCTGACACAATCCACCTTAGTCCCCAGCACTGTGAGATACTAAGCCAGGTTCAAAAAGCAATAGATCGAGCCCAATTGGCTAGATATAACCCCTCCAAAGATTTAGAATTCTGGATGCTGCCCATAGGAACCCTAATGATGTCAGCTGTCATTCAAGAAGGAAGGCCTCTCCAATGGGTGCACACCTCCTTGGGAGGTGTGCCGCTGGTCTATACACCCACGGATCAGCTGGCGGACCTGCTGCGAAAGGGACACGAAATAACTGTGAGACATTATAGCCAAGACCCCTAGAAAATCATTGTCCCCTATCTGCTTAAAGATTTTAATTGGGTATGCAAAATTAATTTCCCACTGGCCCTGAGCTTAGAAGGGTTTGGGGGAGTATTAGATTGACATTGTGGGCCTCATAAATGGGTCAGATCCTTCCATTCTCTCCCCTGGAAGGACCCCCAGCTCTTCCTCTGAAAGCCCCTGCCAGACGCCTGCACACTGTTTACTGACGGGGGATGGTATGGGGCCACTGTGGTGATCTATTCCAAGAAAAATGCCAAGCCACAGAGATTTTCATATCAGTGCAGTGGATTGGCCCAGTTTAAAGAATGCATGGCCGCTGCCCTGGCCTTAAGTAAAGTAGAGGAACCCATAAGCTTATTCACTGATAGCTTGGATGTGGCTTACCTCCTCCCAGGGTTTTTGGGCTCGTATATCCAATTAGATAAAAATCCCATTACTCATTTAATGATACAGGCCTGTATCCTCCTCCAACAGAGAGAACATCCGCTTTTTATCCAAGACCTTAGAGGACACCAACATCTGCCTGGGTTTCTATCACTAGGCAATGCCGAAGCAGATAAGTTGGCCTCTACCCAGGTCATGTCAGCCAATATATCCCCAGCCCAAGATTTGCAGGAGCTCACCCATGTCAATTGGTGAGGACTCCACAAAATATTTCCTCATATACCTATTGCTGATCTGAAGAAAATCATTCAAACTTGCAAATCTTGCCAACCCCTCCTCCAGGTGCCCCCATTACAGCCCCCAGGAGTAAACCCCAGGGGCCTCAAACCCAACACTCTTTGGCAGACTGATATCACACCTTTCCCTCCCCTTGGTAAACTCAAATACATATTTGTCCCTATTGATACATATTCACATGCATGTTGGGCTACAGCCCACACAGGGGAAAGGGCCAAACATGCTCAAAGTCACTTCCTCCAATGCTTTGCCACTCTGGGCTTACCCCACAGGGTTAAAACTGATAATGGGCCATGCTTTGCAAGCCAAAGTTTACATAAATTTTTCAAATGATGGAATGTCCAACATAATACAGGAATCCCTTACAATCCCCAAGACCAAGCAATTGTAGAACGCAATCACCAATGAATAAAATCACAATTACAAAAGCAAAAAGTGGGAGGCAGCCCCCATCAGCAACTACTCATGGCCCTGTTTGCTACCAATATTCTCAATTTTCAAAAAAAAAATCAATCAGAATCAAAATTCCAAAAACATTGGGGCAAGAAAGAACAATGCCCCGAGGTATGGGCACACTGGAAGGACCCCATTATGGGGCAATGGAGAGACCCAAACCCATTGCTAACCATGGGTCGAGGCTTTGGGTGTGTCTACCCTACAGAAGATTCAAACCCCATATGGGTGCCTGCTAGGATTCTTAAATTCTATAATCAAAGGGAAGATTGTTGGGAGCTGTTAGTCTATTATGTACATTGAGCTGTGGCAGGCTTGTTTACTGAGTTTGTGTTATGCACACCAGTACCTAATCTGCCTAATCAGGAGGAATGTGTTTATATGGAAAGCCTCACAATACCTGACCTGGAGGCAATAGTGGTAAACAAAAAGAATTCCAAAAACATTGGGGCAAGCAAGAACAATGCCCCAAGGTGCAGGTATGCTGGAAGGACCCCATTATGGGGCAATGGAGAGGCCCAGACCCATTGCTAACCATGGGTCAAGGCTTTGGCTTTGTCTACCCTACAGAAGATTCAAACCCCATATGGGTGCCTGCTAGGAATCTTAAATTCTATAATCAAAGGGAAGATGACCCCAACCAATCAGAACCAATAGAAAATGATGACTAAATGATAAGTTCAATAGGCCACTAATCGGCATAATGGTCCATGAACAGAGGTTCATGAGACAAAATTCCTCTTTTATTTACAGCACTGCGATGAATAGGCCTTGGTGGAGATTGTTGGCAGTTTTTATGGCCATGGGAATTATAGCTGGAGCTCTGTTCATCATCATCATGGTCATCCAGGATTTGTACATAAGGATAGCATACACCAACAGCACCAATTAAGGGTTTTAATTCCTCTCATGCATCCAAAATGTCAAGAGAATGGAGGCTAGTAATGGTGTTGATATGGACCCTCATGACCCAAAGGACAGTATATGAACCAAAACAACTGACATGGATGGTCACATCAGGGCATGGGGACACTGTGCTCCAAATAACGAAAGAGGCAGCTCTATGGACATGGTGGCCCGACCTCTACGTGGACATCTGTGACCTTGCAGCAGGGACATGGGATATCCCTGAATACACCCCTGGGGACCCTGAGCCTGAATGCAAAGAGAGTAAGTGTGACAAAAAACATTGCCCTTCTATGGGGCTGGGGGGCCTGGGATTCTGGGTGTAGCCACCCTGTCCTGAGATCAGAGATCAGAAAACTAACCTTTTACATATGTCCTGGGACTGGGAGGACACGCGCAAATGCCCATCAATGTGGGGGAGGAGGTGACTTCTATTATGAGGCCTGGGGATGTGAGACAACAGGGAATTGCCCCTGGATGAGTGGCAGGTCACCTGACCTTATATATGTCATTCCAAATCATACCGGGTCAGGCCTGATGGGCATAGGCAGGTGCTCCAATGTGGCCACAGGGTTCAGCAGCATGCCCACGGGAGATTGGACAGGGCTGGGAGGTCCATGTGAACAGTTTCTCTGTAATCCATTAAAAATCAGATTTACGGACTCGGGGAAAAAGGATGAACATATTAATGTAAACATTCTTTAAAAGGCATGCTCATTATTCTTTTTTTAAAAATGTTTTATTTATTATTTTTATTTTATGTATGTAAGTGTATTGCCTGCGTGTATATCAGTGCAACCATGCCGTGCAATGCCACGGAGGTCAGAAGAGGGCTTTGGATTCCCCTGGAACTGGAGTTAAGGAAGATTCATAGATGCCATGTGGGTGCTGGAAATCAAACCCAGGTCCTCTACAAGAGCAGTCAGTGCTCTTAACCTCTGAGCCATCTCTCCAGCCCCTCAGTATTCTTATAAGTGAAAAAAAATCCATTTTTACTTTAGTTTTTACAGGGCAATACATTTGAGTCATGATACTTTCAATCACCAGTTTTCTATGGTTTTTCTTTCTTCCTTTTCACCCTTAGCTCCACAGGCATCATGCTACTATTCTATGCATGTCTTTCTTGAGGTTTACAGCTATTTATAATCACAGTTGCTCATGAGTCCTTTGGAGTGTCCTCCCACATTTTATGAATCCCACACTGAGCATGTCCCTGATATATCTTGAATAAGATTCAATTTTCCAGTCAATTAAGGATGTTAGATCCTTAGAAAAATGCCACATATAACCCCTGGTAACAGCGGTTTTCCTAAATACATGTTGTATTAAACTCTGGGGTGTGTATTTACATTGAGAGGACATAATAGTAATTGAATTCTCATTAATATGCAGTTATCTTGGAAAATAGGGAATGTCACAGGAAAGGTAAATGTGATACAGATAAAAGTGGTGTTTCGAGACTGTCTTCAGTTCCTGTAACTGAGAAATGAAACTCTGAGAGTGAAACTCAGGTATCACTATGCAGTAGTACTGAGCAGGCCCAGGTGGAACACTTAGGTTGTATTTTCTTATTACTATTAGTCAGAAGACAAGATTCTTCTTTGAGGAGTGCATATGGTCATGTCACTAGATTTCATGTTAGCAGAATACATGTAGAGATTTTTTTAAAGGCTGAGAGACTGTCTTCACAAGATCAACCAAGCCTGTCCTGTGATCTCACACAAACACGTAGTCCTATGAGCCAAACAAAATGCATGCCTGACTTATTTTTGATGTGCTGTTGATAGTAAAACCCACAGTCACAGGGAGCTCGCTCCCTTCTGCTCTTCCCAATGGACACATGTCCACAGCTAACAAGAGTTCTCTGACTTCTGATTATCCTATTGACCACCTGAATATTGTCATTCTGGCGTTATAGTGGAACTTGAGAAGCTTCTCAAGTAACAATAAGTCCCAGACAAATGTTTGACTAAATGTTCCATCCAGATTTTAATTTAGAAGTCTTGATCATGTCATTACACAGAGATTTAACAGCTTGCTAGCCCTTTACTGAGACTTCAGGGATTCCAAATATATTTTTTCAATTGCAGTAACTGACACACATCTAAGAGCAGATTTTGCGCTCCAGTTTGTATTGCTGACACAGAAATATAACATGTATCTCATGTGTGGACAGTGAGTTTTATTCTGATACAAAGTAACAGGTATGATACAACATCAAAGTATGCAGGTGTCTGTGCTGTATTGACTATGAGCAGCTAGGAGCACCGAGCTTGCTAGTATCATTTGTGAACTACAGTATCATTTTCATTTCTCCTTCGAGGGATTATTGCATTTATTTTCACAGTATCTGTGTGTAAAAAATCAGGGTATGAAGAAATTTTGGTTGTATTACTTTTACCAACAATACAAAATATTTTGATTGGCATATTTTGTGCATGTACATCACTGTGCTTTCCTGTTGGCAACCATCACACACCCCTGTCCTGCATCTCGCAAAATAGTGTCATTGTTACCCCTTTGTACTCTGAATATATATCTATATCTATATATATTATATATATTGTATTTATATATGTATATGTTTAATGTATTATATATATGCATTTATTTAAACATAGAATCTTCAAAAGTGAGACCATGCATTCATTTTAGAATATTAATATTAATATAATTTAAATTTTTCAATTTTTCTTATATGATATGAGAAAATAGAAATGTGAGTATTGAACAAATTTTCTATACGTGTACAAAAGTGAGATTTGCCAAGGTAAACCAAATAAATGAGAATTCATTATCTTGTAAGAAAGGTTGATTAGTGAAAAGAAACTGGTTGATAAATGGACCTAAAACTCCTAAGAAAGAGAGACTTCCAGAAGCCTATGATGAGAACATAGTTCTCTGCCCTCCACTTCAGACTCAGCTGATCCATCACTGTCAGCTGTGGTTCCCAGGCCACTGGGGAAAAGGATGCAGCTCAGGAGGGAAAATGGTGACAGCAGCATGTCAGATGGAAGTTTAGCCAATGCCCTGGCAGTAGAGAACAGAAATCGGGAAGCGGGGCAGCCTTCAGGACCTATTCCTGTATCACAGAGTGATTGCAAAGTCAGGGGCTTTCTGCAGGAGTAGGAAATTTTTGAATATAAAATTGAGCACCCAGATACGATCTACAAGGAAGCCAAAGCCATTCCCAAATGTCGCGATCAGAGGGTTATGACTAAGATGTGGAAAGGATGTCTCCACCTGCTGCAGAGCTTGCTAGGTCTGTATTGGATCATTTGTATTGAGAGGCCAAGGAGTGAGTCTGTGTTTTCTCCATATGGAGAGGCCCTGCATAGCATCCTGGGCTACAGTCATGGAATCAGCTACTTTCCAGGTCCACTCAGTGATGGCGCTGCTGCTCTATCTCCTGTGTACACGCAGTCTCCAGAGTTCCTTCTGGGTACCACCCAATTCCTGTGTACTCTATGGTGCAAGATTCCAATGACAGCCCTGCAACATGACCACTCCATGGGTATCTCCACACCTGCTTCCTGCCATGGTCCCAGAAGCTCCCAGCTACCAGCAGCCATGCTTAGCTGTTTGTGACCAGCCAGATTCTCAATGATCACCCTCTCTGGAACAGAACCATGCAATTTTGTAACTTGTGCCTCTTTGCTCCACTTACCGTAAGAATTAAGTAAGGAATTAAGAAAAAAATTTCCAGAAAAAGACCAATGGACACAGTCTATTGAGACTGATATAACAGTAGATTTTTGACTGGGTTATGCTCAGAGCCCTAGAGAATGAAAAGTACTAAATGTATGACCAGTAAATTCCATGGATACTGAGTCCACTGGTAGGTGTCAAGGACATTTATTTGTTCCATTTTCACATGGCAGAAGGGTTAATGACACTCCCTCAAAATCTGTTTAAAAAGACTAAGAACATTTTCTATTTGGGAACCCTCCAGACTTACTCATATTCCATAAGGCTGTGATTACTGATAAGAGAATATTAGGGAGTAGTTTTTAAAAGAATAATTGAGGGGTTTTTTTGGCTGAAAATATTCATACCTTATCCACACATTTTTAGGACATGAAATTATTATGATCTTGTTTTTTATGTGGAAAATTGATATTATAAAGAAAATATGGAAAGATGGCTCAGTGGTTAAGAGCACCAACTGCTCTTGAAGAGGACCCAGGTTTGATTCCCAGCACCCACATGGCAGCTGTGAACCATCCTTAAACTCCAGTTCCACAGGAATCCAAAGCCCTCTTCTGACCTCCACAGAATTGCACGACATGGGTGCACTCACTTACATGCAGGCAATATATTCATACACATAAAAAAGTAA
This sequence comes from Nannospalax galili, assembly GCF_000622305.1. NCBI lineage: Eukaryota > Metazoa > Chordata > Mammalia > Rodentia > Spalacidae > Nannospalax > Nannospalax galili. Next base: position 286,972 of record NW_008328101.1, read on the forward strand.
ATAAATAAAATATTTTTAAAAAGAAAATATGAGGTTTTGTTTTAGGTAATATTTACTCAAAAAATTACAAATAAGAATACAAGAAGAAAGATGCTAGGCATGTTGTCAAGGCTGGAAGGGAGAGACCCACATTGGAGAACATTTGGGAAACACAAATTACAATTTGTATGCCTTTCATAAACAGAAATAATGTAGGACATGGTGTCAGGAATAGTGGTAGTTGGGTAGGGTTGACATGGGGATGGGCATCTAAATATAATCAAAAAACATTGTTTGAAATTCTAAAAATAAAGAAAACATCAAAGAAATAAATCCCAGGGCTGGAGAGTTGGTTCAGTGGTTAAGAGAACAGGCTGCTCTTGCAGAGGACCCAGGTTCAGTTGCCAGGACCCACATGGCAGCTAACAACCATCTAGAACTCTAGTTACAGAGGATCTGATGCCATCAATTAACTTTCATGGGCATTGCATGACATGAGTGTACTCACCTTCATGCAGGGAATAAAAACACACACATGAAAAAATAGTGAATAAATAAATATTTGTGAAAATCAGAAGGAGAAGGTGCTGGGTGTGGTGGCACATGCTTTCAGTCCCAGAACTTGAGAGACAAGGGCAGGTGGATCTCTGTGAGTTCAAGGCCTCCCCAGTCGACATAGTGAGTTCCAGGCCAGCTGGGGCTATAGGGATACCCTATCTCAAAAAATTAAAAAGACCAAAAAAAAAAAAAATCAGAAGGAAGAACATGAAAGATATAGTCACCTTCATAAATAATTGCAGCTGGGCAGTATAAACATCATCATCTCAGTTAAACATCAAGCACACTATAGGGTGGATGTGGGGCGTTACTTCTTTCAGTAAATGTACTTGACAAAATTTAACGTTTTAATATTTTGGCTTCGATAAGCCCTATCGGTAGTAAAACCATTGACCACTCAAGTTACACCTACAAAATAGCACCATGTGTTTTTATTTGTTTTATTTTTAAAAAACATTTTATTATTTTTATTTTCTGGCTATGCATGTATTGCCTGCATATATGTAAGTGCACCTGTGTCGTGCAATGCCTATGGATGTCATATCCCCTGGAATTGCAGTTACAAGTAGTTGCTACTTGCCATGTGGATCTTGGAATTTGAACCCCGGTCTTCTGCAAGAACAGCCAGTGTTCTTAATCATTGAACCATCTCTCTACCCTGCACAGTGTGTTTTTAATGTATCATGCTATAACATCAAGCATTTTTCCATTTCTCTTCCCCAAATATAACTACAGCCTTTAAGTTGGACAAATATACATTGGGGAAAAGTAGACTCTCAGGCTTTTGTCACTTTTGTCATACTGTCTTTGAATAGAGACTGTTTCTATCAGAATCCAGACAGGCTTGTTTCCCTCCAGTTAATGCCAGTGCATATGGAGTTGAAGTCATCAATGGAGTCGCACCCAAAGTCTGACTCGGGTTAATAATGAGTACCTAAATTCACCCTGCAGCTATTTCAGAGTCCATGATTTATATAAATATTCTTAGAATTTTGCAAAATCCTCACATTGATTCCTTGTCTTGTGAACTGAGGGCTATTGTGGTTGGAAATCAGGATGGAAATGATAAAAGCTCCTGTATCAGAGAAAATGTGAACCCAAATCATCTTGCATTCCTGTAGGGATCATAAAGAACATTGCCAGTATTCAGAATCTGAAAGATGCACGGGGTGGGAGAGATAGAATATCTCACTTCAGAATATTGATGGATAATGTAGACAAATATTTATTTTATATGTAATCGATCCATGAGTCTAACTGCAGCTGTGGTGCAAGCTCTGGTATTCTTACTTGAGCTAATTAACATACCAGCAGGAACTCATGTAAAGTGAATAGTATTACAAATGTTTTATCACCTTACATGTTCATAAGGACCACCAGAAGAAATTTTCTTTCAAGTGTCGAGGCCAGCATTATTGCTTTCCCGTTCCACATCAACAATATGTTAACTCTGTATTCCAATGTCTTAACATGGTTTACAGGGACTTTTATTATTTGTGTCTTCCACAAGGTACCACATTGTTCCCTCATACTGAAAAAATTATGCTTGTTGTATGATGGGAGAAATTAACAACTGCTCTGGACTCACTAAAGCATTTACAGGTCATAGGACAGGAAATAGATCTTATTCAAATGTAAGGGCTTTCTAGGTCAGTGAAGTTTCTAGGAATGTAGGGGTCTGGAGTATGCAGAGATATTCCTTTTGCTGTCTAAGATCAACACTTGAACCTACTACCAAAGAAAAGGCAGAGCACTGAGTACACCTGTTTGGATTTGGGATTTTGGAGGCTGCACAATACTTTTGGGCATGTTGTCTGAACCACATACCAAATGACTAAAAATATGTCTGGTTTTGAATGTTCCTAAAACAGTAAAGACTTTTCAAGGGATTCAGGCTGCTGTGCATGCTATCCTGAAATGTACGCTGTATGATTCAACATGCCCTAAATTTTTTGATTAATGTTTGACCCTGAAACTAATTTGAACCTTCGGCCAGCTCCTTATATGAATATTGTGTGAGGAACTTGGGAGTTTGAGCCTTGCTGTGAAGTTATCTTTAGACAACTATTATCCATTTGAAGGACAGTTCTTCACCCTTTTTTGTGGTTTGAATGAGAATGTCCCCCCATTGGCTTCAAATACTTGGACATTTTGTGTTCAGTTTGTGGTGCTGCTTTGGGGAATCTTAGAAGTTTTGGTCTTGCTGGCAGAAGCAAGTCACTAGTGCTGGGCTTAGAGTTTTTAAAAAACATTTTATTTCAGTATTTGACTATCTTTATTTTATGTGTATAAGTGTATTGCCTACATGTGTGCAAGTGCACGGGTGTCATGTAATGCCTGCAGAAGTCAGAAGAGGGTCTTGGATTCCCTGAAACTGGAGTTACAGACATATGTTAGCTGCCGGGTGGGTGCTGGGAATCAAACCAGGTCCTCTGCAAGAGCAGTCAGTGCTCTAAGCTGCTGAGCCATCTCTCCAACTCCCTTGACACACACACTTTTTGTCTTTTTGAGACAGGGTCTCCCTGTGGCCCCAGCTGGCATGAAATTTACTTTGTTTACCAGGCTGGCCTCAAACTCACAGAGATCAGCCTGCCTCTGCCTTCTGAGTGCTGTGATTAAAGGCGTGCACCACCACTCCTGTCCAGGAAGAACAATCAGGTCCAACTCAACACAAAGAGCAATACCTCCAGGGTCTTTCCAGAAACCGAAGCCACATTGCATCCTGCCATTTGGCATCCTTACCCAGATAAGAAGCTTTCCATATTTCTATACCTTCTTTCATCATCATGCAAATGCCTTTCATCACTTTTCCAAATGTCGAACACATATCTGATTACTACTTCTGACTTTGTGAGGAAATAATTCCCAACACTTCCCTTTGTCCTCATGAGCTATCACCACAATATATTCAAAATATGTAGTTGTTTTTGGAAGAGGGGTGGTTGTCTTATCTTCAAAAATTCACTTTTCTGAATAATACTATGATAAATCCTTGATGGCCTCGAGCCCTTCACAGTGTGAGAAAATGAAGATCACTGTGCTTTAACTCTGCAACCTTCTCCCTCTCTGTCATTCCTGGCTTAACTATGCATCATCCCCTTAGAATCCATTCTCATGCCAGGGCACTCAGGTATTTTCATCCAGATACCCCTAAGCAATCATCTGTCTTCTCACTAGACACTTATAAACATATGGAAAGATCTATTCATATTCCAGAAGCCTGGTTGGACCATGCCTTCATGAATGTCATCCAAATATAATAACATTAAACTCCCTTAAATGTCTCTACTCTGCATCTTTAACATTGGAAGAATAATAAAAACACTGTGTGAAATGAAAGAAAACAAGAATGAAATATGAGTGAAGAAAATGTCATCTCTACCTGTTTTGGACTTCCCTACAGGCACAAGCCATTTGGAAACATTATGTATAAAAATTCATAATCTGAGGGTTCTGTTAATTTACTGAGATTGTTCCAAATTTCCTTGCTGTCTGTGTTTTCTCCTCAAACAATGTGCAAAATCTTGAGTGTTTTTCTTTTTTATAGTTAAATTTTAGACAGGGTCTCCCTTAGGTCCAGCAAGCTTGGAACCCTATGTAGACCAGATTGGCCTCCATCTCACAGAGATCCACCTGCTTCTGCCTCCAGAAGGCTGAGATGAAAGACATGCACCCCTGCCTGGCAGTCCTGACTGTCTTTGAGAGACGGCCTTCAAGCTCCATGAATTTTATTACAGTTCTTTCTCTTACAGCATGTCTGGGCAATTTCCAAGATGTCAGAGGGGCAAGGTCTCTGAGATTCTTTGTTGTTTCCTTAGAGGTTTTGTGGCATGCAAGAAGCTTCTTTTTAAAGAGACAGTGATAATTACTGAGTATCACAACTGGTCACACGCGGAGGTTGATGTGCAGAAGCTTTATCATTTGTGGAAGCAGCACCGACATTGTTGAGTCAGCGTTGGATCTTGTCTTCATGTTTTCATTTCTCTCTGTGGTGAGGAGCCCAGTTCTCAGATCCTGTTATTGTGGTGTGCATAAGTCGGCCAGTGTGTTCCTCCTAGATAAATATTAGGTAATTAAATGAAGATAAAAAGAGAAACTATTATATAAAGAATCTGTTAGAATATTTTATGTGCTATTGTTTCTATAATTTCATAACTACATGCAGGCTCTAGGATGCACTTAACAAGGATTGTGTCTCTTCTTGCTGTTGAAGGAAAGCACACACAGCCCATGGCACTCTTCATTTAAACCCCTCCTTTATCCTTCCACCATGGTCTGGTCTGTGCTGCTGGAGAAGGTGCCTTTTGTACCTGAGTCACTGGCCTCACGGCAAAGCCTGTTAGGAAAGGGTTAAGTCAGGCTCAGCTACAGATCTTGTTACATCAAAATCTAGGTAGGACTACAGTGCATGATTATAAACATTTGAATTCATGGAGAAGACTTATAAATCAGTGTGACTGTACATTGGATAAATATCTATAACTGATCTTGTATGCTACAAATACCAGAGGGAAATAGTATTCCTATGTTGAGGGATTAATTTATGTGCTATACCCCTTAAAATCATAGTCTGCACAAAAGTTTGGAGGATCTGATGCTGCTCCTTTTTGCAGAGTTAGCAAGTAGATTATAGTTGCTACATTAAGAAATGTCCTTTTGAATAATTCACACTGATTGTCTACTTCAGAAATTCTTTACTAATTATCTGTTTTGTTCCTTGGGTCCAGTACACTGTTCATGGGTACATGACCAAGTTGTCATTTTTCATTGTAGGATCCATTGACTTTCATGGATGTGTCCTTTGACTTCTCCCAGGAGGAGTGGGAATGCCTAGAAGTATTATCCATCTTCATTATTTTTTGTGTCAATATGTAGCATGATACTGTAGCCAGAATCTTAAATAGTTCCATTTTCATACCTGCATTTTGAATCAGTGATAGAAAAAAGCATATAATAACTGAAAAAATTATTGTGTATTCTGATGAGTCTGTTCTAAAGTAATAACTAAGAAATGATTTGGAGAGTCATCTCTTCTTCCTGTATTGCCAGTGGACTTCAGTGCTGTTAGAAATCTGGTACTTTGTAAAGAGTCCAGCAAGTATCATGTGCCTCTTTCTCATACACAGGTCTTGCTGTGTATCAGCATGTCCTGGCCTCCCATCTGGAACAAAGCAAAGAGGCCTGGAATGTGAAGAGAGGGGAGACTGTAGCCAGCCAGGTAGGTTTGAGTGCATGAAGGAGGGCCCAGGTGAGAGGTCCTAAGTAAAGAAGGACAAAGACCTGAGAGTGGTTTTGCCGTAGTCTGTTTCATTAGAAAGAGATTCTGATAGTTTAATTTATAGCAATTTCGTCAAGATTTGTCCTGTGGTAAATGTCAAATGACCGCTATTATTCCACATGAATTATGTGGAAATGACTAGTATACAAATATCACTTCATTTCATTTTTTATTTAATTTTTCCAGATCTCCCATGCCACATTTCTTGCCTGTGCAAGGTAATGGCAGATTTTTCCCCCTGTGTTTTTCCCTTAAAAGAATTTTTCAAAATATATTGTTATTGAATTTTCGTGCATTTCATAAAAATGTTTCATGTTTGCATTCTCTCCCCATCCATGCTCCCTATGCACCCCCGACAGATTCATGCATTCTGCTATGTTTATTAAAGCAAATTAAGTAAAGTTTTTGACATATCATGAAATTAGTAAATTTTGTGTCTTTCATTTTGTTTCTGCTTTGAAAATGTTTGTGCTCTTCTGATTCCTTGTGATTTTCATTGTTTTATAATTAATACATTTCTCCAAAAAATGACTGTAAGTCTCTGATGAGACTCAGAATATTTGCATAGCATGAATTTCTATATTCTCTTCCTATTTTAGATAAGAATGTGTTTAGTATGTGTGACTTTCGCACGGCATTTGTCGATTCCTCTGTTTTCTTCCTACTGTTGATGTCTGTGTCCCAGATTGAGGAGAAGAGAGATGGAGAAATCCTGACCTTGTATAATATTTGAGGCTTACTCTGTTGCCCAGTCCATCCTGACAGTGTTCTCTGAGTGTGGGAAGCTGCACATCCTCCTGTTGTGCGTGAGTCAAATCTCTATTTTTTTATAATTCTTTTAGAAAATTTTCATATATTTAATTATACAGATAATAATTTTACCAACCCTGAGTTTTAAAAGTCTGTACAATTACTCAACACAAGTAGCTGTTAATACTTGAAATTGCCAAGCGTGGTGGTACACGCCTTTAGTCCTAACTCTAGGGAAGCAGAGGCAGGCGGTTTGCTGTGAGATCGAGGCCAACTGCTCTACCTACATAGATAGTTCCAGGGCAGCTGGGGCCACAGGGAATCCCTGTCTGAAAAAGATGAGAAAAATAAAGACAGGGAGTGCATAGAACACCGCAAGAGTCCCGCATGGCTCTTCCCACTCAACTTTGGCCCATCTCTCAGGTCTCCATCATTCAACACACCTTAGAAAATTTTCCATTCTACATCATTTCATGTATCATTCCTGTAAAACATTTTAGAATTATTACAGGTATATTTTTTAATTTTACCACTAAAATATTTTTAAACACCATATTTTCTCTCATGCTCCACTTCTAAGCAGTGATAGTAGATGATTCAATGTATTCACTGTTTTTCTTTTAAAAATATAACATTTAAGAATCATTTGAAAATTTATGCACATGAGCAGTTTATCTGTTGACCACATACAAAATATTCTATTCTTGTAATTAGTATTCTATGGATTCATTTTCTTTCTTTTTCATTGAATCAAAAAATTTATACAGTATATATTGATCATATTCAGAAATACCTATATGCACTGTTTTGCTACTCATACCCAACTTCGTATTCTCACTGTTGCTCTCTCTCCCTCTCTCTCTCTCTCCCTCTCTCTATCTTTCTCTCTCTCTCTCTCTTTGGAATACTGTCAGCAGTGTTCTTGTTTAAGGACTGAGAAATGAGGCGCCACAGCCTTGTCGAGACTAACTCCCCCCTTCCCAACAACCACCCATTTCCAATAGTTCCTTAGGTAGGGCTGGCTTTTCTTACCCACTTCCCCACACATCTGTGCTGGGATTTTGTCTGACTTGAGCTTACATGGTACTTATGCATGATGTCACGTTGCTGTGAGTTCATATGAGTAACTTCCCAGCTGTCTGCAAATCTATTTCCTTGTGTTATTCCACCATCTCTGGCTCTTTCAATATTTCTGTCTGCTCTTCTGCAGTGATCCCTGAGGCTTAGGAGACAGAATTTTGATGTAAGTATCCTACTCAGGGATAGGGACTGTGCAGTCTAATTATCTGCACATCAACCAGTTATGTTTCTTTATGTGAATCACCAAGTATTGCATATGGAAGCTTCATTACTGTGAGTCAAGACACGCATTAATCAATTGGTATAACAATAAGTCATTAGGAGTCAGTTTAATTTATTTAGTTGAATAATAGTATTAGGCTCTCTCTTATGACCCCTATACCTGATAGCAATATCAGATATCGGTTCCAGATTATGAAGGAGAATTTAAATTCAATTAGAATGTGATTGGTTACTCCCACAATGTTATTGTCACTGTTGCACAAAAGCACATACCATTCCAGGACAGTTGTAGCTCACAGAATTCACAGCTAGGTAAGGTTGATGAGTAATTTTCTCTTGTCATAGCATACAAAGCACCTTCCAGTGTAATGAAGGCTAGACAGTAGAGATGAAGCTTTAAAGTCAGTACCAGCTTGACTTCTATATAGATATTTCTTTCTTCTATACCTCATGACTGTCTTCAGCAGCAGGATCTTGTCATCAATTTCTGGTGGTAACAGGGGGCTAGTTTCTAGAATATACAAGAAACTCAAAATATTAAATATCAAAAAACATACAATCCAATTTAAAATGTGGCCAGGAACTGGACAGAGAGTTCTCCAAGGATGAAATGCAAATGCCTAAGAACTTCTTTACAATAATTCAACATCTGTAGTCATAAGAGAAATCCAAATTAAAACCATTTTGAGATTTTTTTTTCATTACCTCACTCACAGTGGCTAACACCCAAAGAACAAACAACTGACAAACGTTTTCAAGAAAGTGGGGAAAAAGGGTGAATCTTTTCCATCTTATGTGGGAATGTGGACTGGCTCAACCAAAATGGAAATCAGTGTGGAGTTTCCTCAAGAAAGATGGAAATCAGTCTACCATGATTTGATTGAGCCAGGCGTACCACTCGGGCATATACCCCAAAACTCTCTACACGCAACAGATACCTGTTCTTCCATGTTCATTGCTGCCCTTTACACAACCCAGATTTTCATCCACTTATGAATATATAATGAAAGCTTGGGATGTTTACACAGTGGGGTGTCATTCAGCTATTATGAAAAACAAAGTTATGAAATTCTTAGGCAGCCAATTTTAAGGGGAAACAATCTTCCTGAGTGAGGTATCCCAGACCCAGAAAGAAACATTTTGCATTTTCTCTTTTATAGGTGGCTGGCATCTCTGAATTCCTAGGTGTGCATGTTTCAATGGAAAACTGAGAGGTCAGAAAATGAATAAACAGCCTTGGAGTGGTGTGGGGTCTTCATGGGTAGTGAGACAGAACACTGTGATATTCACAGGGAAGGGGAAATAGCATAGGAAGGGTTCAATGTGGATGTGAAAGGAGGGCAGGGCAGAGGAGGGAGTATTCAGAGGGTTCTCTAGCCCTAAATGTTTATTCACACACATTTTTAACACATATCAAAAGTTGATACCTCATAACAGGTGCACATTGGCCCTACTAGAAACCATAGGATGGGAAAGAACCCAATGCCAGCAATGCAATCATTTTTCAGAAGCTATTGATTTGGGGTCCCATAGCCCCTCAAACCACACTGGCCATTGCCCTCACTCATGACACCCACCAGGATATGATGGTAAGACCCTAATATATTCACTTTTAAAATCAGCTTTAAAACTCAAGAGTTTCTGTATTGTATGTTCCTACACACTTCCTGTTTCTGATCCCCCTCTCACTGCCCTCCCTCTTCCTCATCCTCCCTCACAGTCACTTTTGTCCTCCTGATCCACAATTTCATGCTTTCATTTCACATGGCATTTTTCCCATTACTCTTTATTCTTTCTATTGTTTGGGATGTAATTTTCACATCTCAAGTTTTTACCATTATGAACTGTGCGTGTACACACATATATGCAAATTATATCTAGACTTAATTTTATCTAAGAATATATCTAATATCTGTCTTTCTGTCAAGGAAATTCACCTAGTTCACGTAATACAAGGTGTTTTATTTTTTATAAATTAATTAAATAATGTTTTGTATGTAGAATTTCTTTATCTCTTAAATTTGCATACAAGTGACCATCCCCTCTGCTTCATATGCATTGCAAGTTGCCCCATGCCACTCACTCATGTGCCTGTAGCACGTTTCCCTCCAGGGTCAATTCCTCTACTGTTTTTCTTTTGTTTTCTTCCTGATTCTCTGTTTTTGAGTGAGTCCAATTATGGCTGACACCGAATGTTGACCTGTCTTCTTCACTTGATCTTGTGGGAGAAATCATAGCTGCATAGTGCGTGAAGTACAATGACTTTCCCCATCATTAGGTTTTGACATTCTTTCTGGCCCCTGTGTGAAGGTGGTCCCTGAGCCTTGGGTGGGCAGTTAACATGGATGTTCCATGTAGGGGTGAGGATGCAATAGTCATTTATTTTCAGCACTTTGACCACTCAGGCACCTCTGCATTGACAGCCACCCACTGCAGAGAGATGCTTCTCTGCCTGAGGTACAAGACAAAGCTTATGTTCAGGTATAAGAATCAGTATTTATAAATCAGAATGAAAAAATATTGTTCAGGAAAAAGTAGTGGTAGGTTCATCCTTGGGGGTGTATGACCTGTGGAACCATGAGCTTTTCACCAGGTTTGTAGCACAAAATCTGAATTCCTAGTGCAGAGTAGGCCTCCATTCCAATGCAAAAACACTGGTTACCCAAGTAACCTTTGTGGACCTGTTGCACTGGGTAGCGGTCACATCTTGCCTGTTAGGTCAGTGTTATGGCGTGCAGCATTTACAAAAGGAGACCATTGATGGCTCTTACCCCCAGTGTCCTGCATAGCAAGTTCTCTCACTATGAAATCTAGCCATCAGGGAGGAAGTTTCATGTGTGTTCCAGCTTGATCTTGTTATGTCTTGTAAACAAAGTATGATGTCTTTTCTACAATACAGTCATGCCATCTAGTTATGGTGGGTAACTGAGAAGAATGGCAATAGGCTGTGCTGTTTGGAGGTGTCTGTGATTTCCATGACCAGTAACATGTACAGAGGCACATATGTGTGGCATTGACATTTCCTTCTAATAACTCATGTTTTCTGGGAGGTATGCTGTCCACATATGCAGGCTACCTATGTTCATACTTCTTCAAAAGTTACATATCTTTAAGTTTGCTGATAAAGCAGGGTTTTCCAACCACCCTTAGCTGTGGTTAACTTATCCCTTACCCTCTTCTGCTCTGTCCACCTTCCCCATCCTGCTTCATCATCTCAGTCCCAGTGGTCCTCCCTCTACCTGCACATCATGTATGTTCCACTCAAGCCTTTACACATAAGATGACATCCCCTCATCTCTCCTGTCCCCTCTTTAGCTTCCTGAAACCCAGATTAACATTTAAGTCTAGGATCCTTACTTACTCTTGAAGGACAGAATAGATGGCTCCTGATTTTGATCCAATCTATCAGTTTCTGTTTTGTTTTTGTTTGTGTTTTTTTGTCTTGGAAAATGGAAACCATCAGTTTTCTGAGTTACTGTTCAAAGTTATATATTGGATCCTGACATTCAAATAATATAATTATATTTATTTAAGTGAAAATGTCGTGATTCTATTTTTTCTGGCTGATTAAAATTTCTTTCAGTGTTTTAACTACAGTTTGCACTTGGTCCATCAGTTGATTCACATTTTGGCTGGTTCAGTTTCTTTCTCTTCTCACTAGTCCAGCAAAAACATGGATGTGCAAGCATCTCGGTGGTGGGATTTTTGTTCTTTTGTGATGTGCACAGCAATGCCAGACGGTAGTTGTATGTTTACATTTTTGAGGAACCCTGTGCGGATTTCCATAATGACAGCACTTATTTGTTCCCTATCAGAAAACCGTCTCTCCTGACCACCCATCCTCACCAGGATTTATTGGCATTTGTTTCTAAATGTTAATATTCTGACTGATAGGAGAGGGAATCCCAGTCGGTTTTAAAATTGCATTTCTATGATGGCTAAAGGTGTTTAACACTTTTATATATACTTACTGGCCATTTGTGTTTCTTCTTTAAGGACTACGTTTCATTTTTTAGTTTTGGCGTTTGAAATTCGGTATTTTAGTCTTTAATTTTGGAATTCTTTTCAACGTGTCTATGCTAATGTAACATCTGAAATAAAGGTGGCGATGACATTGTTCTGCTGTGTAGGCTACTTTTCTTTGTGCTCACAATTTAATTTCTTATTCAATTTCAGGAAATCCCATTCAATAGTTATTAAGATGTTACTTGATGATTGTGAAGTCTTACTTATTATGAAATTCATTTCTTATGTCTACATCTTGAAGTACTGTCACTGTTTTTCTCTATCAGAATATCAGGTTTAGTACTAAGTTTTTAAATGTATTTTCAACTCACTTTGTGCAGGGTTTGAGATATGAATGTAATTCCAGTGTTTGCTTTTAGATAATAGGTTTTGATGAACTTTTTTTTTGAGACAGGGCCCCAACTGGCCTGGAACAGGCTATGTAGATGAAGCTGGCCTCAAACTCACCAAGATCCACCAGCCTTTCCTCCTGAGTGCTGGGATTAAAGGCTGTGCCACCACACCTGGTTGATGGACTATTTTTGAGGAGAGCGTATTTCCATAGTGTGTTTAGAGCCCTTTTGGAAAAATTGGCTGCCTTTAGACATGGTTTATTTCTGGTTTTGGATTCCATTCTACAGATTTACATGGCTTGATTTGCATCCATGGCTATACTGTCTCTGTCCCTATGGCTGTGTAGTATAAAGTGAAATCATGTCATTGTTCTTTCTTTTAACTGTTGATTTGGATACTTGTGGTTTTTAATATGAACACGTTGATTTTAGGAGTGTTTCTTTAATAGGTCATTGAGAGCATTATGGGTATGTCATTGAATTTGGAGAGCACCTTCAATAATATAGCCATTTGCACATTATCTTATTTTACTAAACCATGAGCATGGATGTCATTTGCATTGTTTGGTGTTATTTTAAGTTTCTTTCTTTGGAGCTTTAAATTTCTCATCGTGAAAGTCTCTAATTTCCTTACTTAGAGTAAATTCTAGGCTGCTTACTTTGTTTTGAAGGAATTGTGAATGAAGTATTTTATTACACTCTGTCTTGGGATGCTTATCTTTCATATATGGAACAGAATGGAAAGGAGCGCTTGATTCCAAATGCTTTTTCTTTTTGCTCCAAACCTCACTTTGTGAGACAGAGTCTCTCACTGACATTCAAGTTGTATTTGCATAGATTTGATAAACAGTGATCTCCAGGTTTCTCTTTGCACACCAGCATGAAGGTACAGAATCCTGCCACACGATAAGAGTTTTACATGAATGCTGGAAATCCAATCTCAAGTCCTCATGCATGCACATCAAGGACTTTTTTTTTTTTTCGTCTTTTTGAGACAGGGTCTCCCTGTAGCCCTAAATGGCCTTGAACTCACAAGAGATCTGTCTGCCTCTGCCTCCCAAGTGCTGGGATTAAAGGTGTGTACCACTACACCCAACCCTGCATATCAAGTACCTTATCCTACACCATACCTTCATGCTCTAAGAGCTACTATTTTTATATTGATTTTCTGTCCAGCGATATTGACAAAAAGCATCTATCACATCTGAAACATGTTTGTGGGCCTTCAGGATCATGATATACAGCCTCATTTCACTCAAATAGCGATGTTTTGAGTTCTTCCTTTCCTATCCTAATCCAATTTCTTTCATAATATCTTACTGCTCTAAAACAACAAAGACCCTATTGAGTAAGAGTAGCAGTAACTCTATTGCTCTCCTAAGTTTGTCATATCTGTTCTCTTTATTTTCAACCTCTCTCTTTTTCTTAACCCATTTCTTCAGGGTATTTATAAAGTGATGTTTGATCTTTACCAATGTATCTTTGCATTTCCCAGGCTGCTCCTGCAGTTTCTGTCCTTATCTCTGTTCATATTCCATTCCTTATTCTGTGTCTGTTGATCCACTTTGCATTCCTGGAATTGAAGTAGACTGGTGATGATGTGTGATCTTGATAACATTATTTAATTCATTTCAGGTGTTTCTTTGGGAATTCTGAATTTTTGCTTATCATAGGAACAGATGTACAGTTTTTGTTGAAGTTATTGTATTCCAATTAAACTTTCCAATAAGGTAACGCTAACTTTAGGGATTCAGCAGGGCAGTATTCCTGCCCTTCTATGTCAGAGAAGTTCTGGATTAGGTCTTCTGTGCACATATGTGAAATATGTGCACATATGTGTCTTCAGTACTGTATTCTCCTGAGAAAGTCCCCTCCCCATCAATAAAGTCAAGTATATTCCCTTCTTTCTCTTCTATCAGAGTTAAGTATTACATTTCCAGTTCCTTGATCCATTTGTAATTGGGTTTCGGCAGGTTGAGAGATAAGGATGTAGTTTCTCTCCTCCACATGTAGCTGTGCAGTGTGAGAGCCCTGTTCATTGTAGGTTCTGTCATTTCTTCAATGCTTATTTTTGGCCTCTTTTTCAAAATTCACAGGCTGTATGTGCATGGTCATTATGTCCCATTTATCATTTTTGTTCCATGTTTCCATATATGAATGTGTCTTTTTTTAATGCTAATACAATGTTATGTTTATTAAAATAGCTATGTTGTATAAGTTGAAATGTAGGATGAAGATTCCTGACACATTTTTTTCATCTTGTCGATTATTCTGGATATCCTGGGCTCTTTGTGATTTATTATGATCTTTTGGATCATTTTTCAATTTTTATGGTAATTGTATTGGAAGTTTGGTAGGGGTTTCATTGAATTTGTAGATTTGTGTGGTAAGATGGCCATCTCCACAGTATTAATCCTATGAATTCATGAACACAAGAGGTCTTTCAAACTATTGGTGTCATTTTTAATTTTTTCTCCAGTATCTTAAAGATTTCATTATACTCCAGAGTTTCACTTCCTGGGTTTACTTTTTTTTCCCCATGGTACTACTTTTGGGAAGCATTGTAAATGGTTTTATTTCTTTGATTTCTTTCTTGGTATGTTTGTCAATTTGTATATAAGGAATAGCTGGTATCTGGACCCTCATGAAACTAGAAAGCTTTAGTCCAGCAAAGACAACTACCATTTTAGAACAGAGACAGCCTAGAGAATGGGAAACAATCCTCACTACATTCTTGTCTGACTGAGGGATAGTGTCTGGAATAAACAAGGAACTCAAAACTTCTTAAAATAGGAAGAACCCAGTAAAAAAAAAAATGGGGTGTAGAACTCAACAGGGAATTCTCAAAAGATGAAATAAATTTCTGTTCAATGACAAAAAATTACAGGAAATCCATGAATGCTGAGGGCAGAAGAGTCAGCTTTCTCCAGGGAGTAACCCTCTGTGACATGACGTAATTAGAAGTGGGCAGTCCTAAGCACATGTACAGATGAACACCACCAAATGGACTCACTGCATTTTAAATATATAAACATGTACATTCTAATGTGTGTGCCATAATATTTAAAGAAGAGGCCAAAAATTTGAGAGGAAATTGAGGGTACATGGCAGGAGTGGGTGGTAGACTAGAAAAGATAGAAACAATGCAAAGACAATACTCATTTATTGACATTCTTTAAAAGTGTACAGAAGCCTTTGCAATCAGGGAAATGCAAACTATATGTACTTTGAGATTTCTTCTTAAGCCAGTGAGAATGGTAAAGATAAAAACAAAAAAAGGCCTGAAAATGCTAGTTTTGGAGTCAAAAGATACAAGAGTGAGTATATTGTTGATCCTTCCACTGCAATCAAAGCTGCTGAAGCATGGTGACATGTAGCAGAAGAGTCCCTGCATGAAGAAGGTCCTGTCATGACAAGATGCCCCAAAAGGCCATTGTGTGAACCTGTGAAAGTTATGTCTTGAGTGCACATGGAACCCCTTGGTGGTGGGGCTGCTAAGGCCGTGATGTATCTGCCAAGGAGTCCTGCAAAGGGGGAATGGAACCAGCCCCCCTTTGAAACCACAGTCCTAGACATCCAATATGGAGATATAGTTTTGTGTCTGTTTCCCCTACTGCTTTGGTCTTTCTTAGTTTCAGTTTTTTCTCACTATGCCCCCCAGTCCTCCAGGAATGGGAATGTATATTCAGTTCCATTGTATGTGGGAAGTATGTAATTTGCCTCTTTTTATTTTATATGGACAATCTCTTGATTTTACAGTAGACTTTGGAATTTTGAACAGTGTTGAGATTGGCAAAGATTATGGAATCTGTTTAAGTTGAACTAAATGCACTTAGCATTATGATATGGTCACAGTCCTGTGGGTTCAAAGCAGGGAATGTCTTGGTTTGAGTGTGGAAGGTCCCACATAGGCTCATGTATTTGAACACTCAGTGTCCAGGTGATGGAACTGTTTGGAGAGGATTAGGGGGTGCAAGTATGCAAATGAGGGAGTGGTTTAAGTGTATATACCCTTGCCCTCATCTAGTTTTCTCTCTGCTTCCTGCATTTCTGATGATGTAGTCTTTCAGCTTTGGACTTTTACCAACTTCCCTGTCTTGTTGTCTTCTCATCTTGCAATTTTGAACCCAGCCTCTGGAACTGTAAGCCACAATAAACATATTCATCCTTAGATTGGTTCTGGTCATGGTAGTTTATCTCAGTGAAAGCAAAATATCTAAGACAGAATTAGAACCAGAGAGTGAGATGTTGGTGTGAAGATCCTGACCAGGTCTTCTGGAAAAATGTGGAAAAATTTGGAACTTTGCTTTGTACAAGTAACTAGTATACATTCTGAGTGAGATACCCTGATCTAGAAACAAAAGTCTCACGTTTTTTCTCATTTTGTACATTACCACTGAGTATTTAGATGTGTGTGTGTTTCACTTGGAACATAGAGAAATCTGACATTAGTAAGGGGCCATCACAGATCAAGTCTCCCAAAGAAAGAAAATATTCACAATTGTTCTCTCTACATGAATTTCTTTTTCTAAATTTTATTTATTACTTTTATTTTATGCGTATGAGTGTATTGCCTGCATTATGTGAGTGCACCTGTGTCATGCAATGCCATGGAAGTCATTAGGGGGCATTGGATTCCCCTGGAACTGGAGTTAAGGATGGTTCCTGGCCACCACATGGGTGCTGGGAATCGAACTTGGGTCCTCTGCAAGAGCAGTCAGTACTCTTAACCACTTTCTTTTTTACTCTTATGTACTGATCATTTTGTCTGTTCTATCCTCATTTGCTTACAGTCTGCTTTATGATATGTGGGAATTGATATTCTAACTTGTTTATATATTCTTTTTAAGTGGTCATTTAATTTCCGTAATTCGTTCTGATTTTCTGGTTATCCTTGTCAGTAAAGTGTGTTTCTTCGACAGAAGAGATACTTGTATCATACTTGAACCTACTGTTCTAGATGCTGTCTTGTTATTGGTGAGCTGAAGCTATATTCATTTAACAAATATTATTGAGAGGATATTTTTTCATTATGATTTTGCTGGTGTTATGGGTATTGAAATCATTGATAGTAAGTTTCTTTTTTAGTAGTATTAATATTGGCCTTATTTTTGCTTTATGTGTGGCTAATAGTGGATTCCTTCTGGGACATGGTACATTCACCAATTACTCTTTACTTTGTATTCTGAAATCTCATGAATGAGGGTGTCTGTCTCCTCTGTGTATCCTGTTTGTTTCAATAAATTATCTCCTCTATGTATCCTGTTTGTTTCAGTAAATTATGAGCTGCCAGCTTGCTTGCCATGAATTGCTGCATTTCTTCAAATGCCTTTCCTCTTCCATCAAGTTGAAGAGATACTTTTTCTGCCAGTCAATTTTAGTTAATACGTTCACTTTCACTAGGTTAAATGTAATTTTACATTATTTCATGCTTTTCTGCCTCTGGTCTTTGTTGACAAAATGTCTGATATTATTGCAAATTTTCTGCCTTTGTAATGAGTTGGTATTTCCCCAACTGGATTAAGTATTGACTTTTTACTTACTATTATTCACATGTTGCCTGAGACTTGGAATGCAGAGCTCTGTCAGTATTTATTTGGGCTTTCTAAATAACACTATAGTAATTGTATATCCATTTATTTCTCTATTTTTCATAAGATTTACTTCATTTTTATGAAATAAATTTTCTCGCTTTACTTTTGATTTTAACTCCCTCTTTTAGTTCATATATTTTTAATTTAGTTCACTTGAATGTTTGTCAATGTTGTTGGAAATTTTATTCATGCTTATTACATGTTCTTTATATATCTCTTAATGTGTGATCACCTCAGCCTTATTCTCCATATCAAAACGCACTTTTTTTTTTTTTTTGCTTTTCCCGCAGACCTCAACTCTTAGAAGACAGCAGAGTTTACAATGTAGAAAAATCTTACAATTGTGAAGAATGTGACTAATGCTTTACCAAGGCCTTGAAACTTAGACATCATCAAAATATTCATACTGGGGAGAAACCCTACAAATGTCAAGAATGTGTCAAGTCCTTCCACCTGGCTTCAAATCTTAGAAGTCATAAGACTATTCATACTGGGGATAAACCCTATAAATGTGAAAAAAGTGACAAGTCCTTTAGCCGGTCCTCAAATCTTAGACGTCATAAAAATATTCATACTGGAGAGAAACCCTACAAATATGAAGAATGTGACAAGTCCTTTTCTAATAGCTCAAAGCTTAAGCATCATTACAGAATTCACACTGGAGAAAAACCTTACAGGTGTGAAGAATGTGACAAGTCTTTGCCCAGATCTGACATTTTAGAAGTCATAAAACTATTCATACTGGAGAGAAACCCTACAAATGTGAAGAATGTGACAAGTCCGTTACTACCCACTCAACAATTAAGATTCATTGCAGAATTCATACTGGAGAGAAACCTTACAAATGTGAATAATGTGACAAGTCCTTTACCCAAGCCTTAAATCTTAGAAGTCATAAAATTATTCCTTCTGGAGAGAAACCCTACAAATGTGAATAATGTGACAAGTCCTTTTGTGCAAGCTCAACACTTAGGAATCATTATAGAATTCATACTGTTGAAAAACCCTACAGATGTGAAAGATGTGACAGTCCTTTACTGCATGTTCCACACTTAAGATTCATTACAAAATTCATACTGGAGAGAAACCCTACAAATGAAAAGGGGGTGAGAGTCCTTTACTCATATTTCAGCTCTTAGAGAACACCGTAGAATGCATAATAAAGGGAGACACTACAAATCTAAGTGATTTGGCAATTCCTTTAGCCGTATATCAAATGGTAAAGTTACCAAAAATTTATACTGCAGAGGCAGTTTACAATTGCACAGAATGTGGAAGTCCTTTTCTCTGGGCTCAATCCTTAGAAAACAAAACAGGATCTATACTAAAGGGATATGTTTCAAAGTAAGGAGAATGTTGAAATGTTTATATTTATGTATTACAAGACTTCACAGTATACTGAAGAAAAATTTAGAATTAAATACCAACTGGAAAAATGTGTAATAAAACTTTGTTTCTACATCAATAAAAACAATTCATAATGTGGGAGAAATGAGAAACAAAGAATGTGCAAAATATTCAGTCACCATCATAATTAAATGGAGCCAGACAGTATAAATGCCATACCCACCATTAATTGTCAAACACTCGGGAGGAGGGGCAGGGCTGAAATCACATATTTTCCTAACACAAAACTACTCCAAGGAAAATGGCTTTAAATATTTCAATCTGAGAATAAAATCTTACAAAGTGCTCACTATAGAGCCTTGTCTCAAATCCCATTATTTATAGGCTAAACGTTCTCAGTCTGAATATACAGAAAGCTTCTGATCTGGACCCTCTGGTTGCTGATTTGAAGCCTCAGTTGGTATGTTCTGCACCTGAGCTCAGGTCATGAAGGAAAAGGGCAGAGATGCTAAAATGCTTTATGAAATACCTTCAATGTATGTGTATAAAGCGAATTTGAAACATTAACTCTGTTTTTAAAGTTGGATCTCACCACTAAAAGGTCCTGTATATTAAACTATTGTGTAATCCCTAGAAAAGTCTGAAATCCAAACTTTTGTCCTCCAGCATTTTGGGTAAGGGATGCTCATTCTGTATGTAGTTCTCCTTTCCATAAGACATGGTTTGAAGAAAGGAATAAATATTCCATGAAGATGGAGAGAGTGAAGAAGAGTGGATGTCATGACAGGGAGGAAGATGTGTCCCTTGTTTGTCCTTACAGTGTCATGTCTCATGATTTATGACACCAAACCAATGTGTCACCTCTTCCACGTAAATAGTTTAGAGAAAAACATTGATTAAATCATTAAGCCTCATGTCCAGTATAGAACCAAATAAAGGTAATTTTCCTTTGTCAGACATTTAAGATCACTCAGGTGTTTTTTTCCCTCTTTATGTTGATGAAGAAGAATGAACCCAATATGGACTATAGAATTATGACCTCAGTATAACTTTGTTCTATGTGGCAGATGAGTAAGTACTAACAAATGTATTTGATAAGAACCTATGTACTCCTAATAATAAGCCTAATAATAATGTGTCCTTGTTGATGTATGTAGGAGGAGCAGAATTTTGTGACAGTGTTTTAAGGCTTTAGCCTTCGAAGCCTCTACTTTAGATCTGTGCTAGAAACTTGTATGAAGGAACCTCCCACTGTAAGCTTTAAGCTGCCATAGGACAAGATGACAAAATGACAAAAACCGTAGTCTGTGAGCGCCTTGAAGAATGCTGCCTCTTGCAGCGGTCCTGAAGAAATATTTGCTGCAATGTGTCTTATTTGTTCAAATACTTGAGATGGTTCTGGCATCAGCAATATAACATGTTACTGAAAATGTCAGAATCCTCACTGATACTTACCCAAAACACCTGCTTTTGTAGAAATACTGCTTAAATTTCTTATAATAACCTAAAGGGCACCTATACTTTGGTACTAAAAGTCTCAAATGATTACCTAATGATTACTGCCAAGGGCTGACATGGAAAATCCTACAAAACTCTGTATGTATTTCTGGTCAGTGCCTCAGTATCTCTGGAGTACTTAGCCAGAATGTATCCAAGGATAAACCTCCTCTGCTTCCTGAGCATGGTTTGATTCTTCTCCCCTGTCCAGGTCACTCTCAGCGTAATTTTCATAGCAATATGCTTTGGACTCCCCACACATATTTATGTGTTCTTTTTGCGCTCTTTATCTTAGAATTTTTCTAAATTGCTCTCTTAGGGAACATTGCTGTGGAATTGCTGCTTTTTCTTGGGGAGGCTGTATTTTTTGGTTTATCATATTTTTGGATTTGGGATGGGCTCTGGGCATCTGTATTTAGTTTGTTTGTTGTATTTTCCTAGTTTTTTATCCCAGAAGAATGGAATTTCAAGGTTAGGTTTCGAGCTGGATGTCTTTGGGGGTGTCTCAAGAGGACAGAAGCCAGGCTGGGAGTCTGGGAAGGGGGCTAGGCTGTCTTACTAGGTCCAGGTGTGGTCTAAGTCCACGCAACCCTGTAAAGAGGCTGTGTACTGGATCCAGGGCTAGATTGACAGCTGGAGCCACTTGTTTGGGATCCAGAGGTGTGTGAAATGGATGGGGTCTGAGTGGGTCATGAACAATCACCTGTCTCAGAGTGGCCCAAAGAATGACAGTGAAACAAATTCAATGTGATTAGAGAAGGGGTGTGGCATGGGTGGAGTCTGAAGAGTGAGGCTACTGTAACCTGGGGTGGAGTGGGTGGGGCCAGAGCAGAGGCCTAGACACACAGAAGTTTGGCAGGACCATGGGGCCTTCATGGCTGGAAAACCCCAGGGAGACCTAGAGAACACTCCACTAGGGGAGCAGAGTGGTGTAGAACCGGAAGCTGAAGGACCCAGTCTCATAGGGATGTGAAGGTTCATCCCAACCACAGGAACCACATGAAGCCGTTGGTGCAAAGCAGATGCAGGGTGGGTCCAGGAGGGACAGGCCCGGGTTCAAGGTGAGTATGGACCGAATTTTATCTGCCATTTTATGGTTTCCAAAGTATTCTCATAAAAATAATCACGTACACTATTTGTTTTTGATTCAGGGTCTCTCTGTAGCACCAACTAGCCTGGAAGTCACTATGTAGACAGGTTAACCCTGAACTCAGAGATCTGCCTGCCTCTGCCTCTGCCTTTGTCTCCCAAGTGCTGGGGTTAAAGGCCTGCACCACATCTGGCTTACGTGCACTGTTTGAATTAATGTGCCAAAGTTCGCAAATATGGCAGAGTGATGGCGAATGTATAGGGATTATTTCCAGTCAATTGTTCCTCCTCTTGCTGTTGTGGAAAAATCAAAGCTCTTCCGTTTAAATTCATCCAGCCATTCTGACTTCCAATCTACTTTTCTGTATCTAAGGAAGTGGTCATTAGATCCTGGGGAATTGCCATCTCTAGCATTTCTGTTGCTGTGATAGAAACACTGACCCAAGCAATTTATAAAAGGAAGAATTTATTTGAGTTTACGGTTCCAGGGGAATTACAGTCCACCTTGGCAGGGAGGCATGGTGGCAGAGGTGGCTGGAGAAGAGTAGCAGAAGCTACGTTCTATATCTTCCAGCAGGCACAGGAAACAAGAGAGTGACTGGCGATCTGGCAAGGCTTAAAAACTCTAGAGAGTTTTTTAGAACTAGAATGATTCCAGTTTGTATTGAATCAAAACATATATTTTATTGGACATCCACAGTTGTAAACATTAACAATGAAGAAGTAAGCTTGTGATTCACCATTAATGTTCCATCTGAAATATATAATTTAGCATGGGAATTCAGCTTTAAAATGTATGTTCTTATTTTGAGGTCCTAATTTTAGATGCTTTAGTCCATAAAAACAGTACACATACTGAATATGAGGATATCATGCCATAATATTTCCACAGTTAGAAAAGGTGGGTATTAGTCACTTTTCTGTTGCTGTGATAGAAACATTGACCCAAGCAATTTATAGAAGGAAGAATTTATTTGACCTTACAGTTCCAGGGGAAGTACAGTCTGTCGTGGCAGGGAGGCATGATAGCTGGAGGTGGCTGGAGCAGGAGCAGCAGAAGCTTAAGTTCTACATTTTCCAGCAGGCACAGGAAACAAGAGAGAAACTGGCAATCTGGCAAGGCTTAAGAACTCTCTAAGCCCACCCCCAGTGACATGCTTCCTCCAGGATAGCCACACCTTGTAAAACCTCCGAAAACAGGGTCACCATCTGGTGACAGAATGTCCAAATATTTGGAGCCTGTGGGGGACATTATCATTCAAACCATCACATTCCATCCCCTGGCCCCCATAGCCTCATTACCATATAAAATGCAAAATGCATTTAGTCCAACTCTTAAAGTCCCCATAGTTTTTATCAGTTTCAATACTATGTCTCAATACTATTTAAAAGTCCACAGTCCAGCCTTTTCTGAGACGCAAGTAAATATCTTAACTGTAAGCCTCTATAGACTCAAAAGACAAATTACATACTCCCAACATATAGTGGAACCGAACATACATTACCATTCCAAAAGGAAGGAATAGAAGCATAGCAAGGAAATACTGGACCAAAACAAGACCGAAAACCGGCAGGGCAAAAACCAAATCCAGTGGCTCCACGTCCAACTTCTGGGACTTTACTTCCAAAGGGCTTAGATAGCTTAGCCTCTGTAACTTTGCTACATGCAGCACCCATCTCTCTCTTGTGTTGGTACCACTCCCTGTGTGCAGGTCTTCTTGGCAGATGCCTCACAGCTCTGGTATCACAAACTTCTTGGGGTCTCCATTGCCAACCAGGCTTCAGCTTCACAGCTTCACACAATGGTCTATCAGGGCCTTCTCTAGGCAGAGGAACCCCTGCTTCATGTTGCCTGGCCTCCGGAGGCTCTCTGAAACCTCAGAGGAAGAATTGATGACCACTTCACTCTTCCATCTTTCATGCCTCTAAAGCCAGCACTAGGTGAATAAAGCCAGCTGCAAGTTTGGGGTGGACTCCAGCCTGCTTTATCCATTTTAGAAGCTTTCCTCTTCAGTGGTCCCCATAGCATTTTCCTTTCACAAGTTGGAGGCTTAACTGGGTGTGGTCCTGCCCTGGAGGCGCTCTCTCCAAAGTTTCACTCTCTAGGCCCCTCCTTAATCACTTTAATCTCCTTGTCAATGGGATCCTCTCCATCACATTCCAGGGCTCCAACATTTATCTTCCTTGTGCTCTTTTTCAATCCAAACTGTATTTCTTTCTGTTCCATTTGCCCTGTTTCACTGCAGATCTGCATCATATTCACCATTAATATCCTTGCCACCATTTCTATGTTATGCTGTCTTGAAATTTCTTCTGCCAAAGAAATTAGTCCATTGCTTTTCAACTTAGCCTCAGGCAAGCTTTTTGTTTGTGGGCAGACTCCAGTCAGGTTTTGCCAAAATATCCCAAGTTCTGCTTAAGTCCTTATTTCCCTCTGGAACTAAATTGTTCACAGCGCTACTTTCTTCCAGGTGTTTACTAGAATGGCCTGGTAAGCTCCACTTACAGCAATCAACCACTTTTCTAGCCCAACCTTCCAAAGTCTTCCACATTTCTTCAAAACCCCACATGGTCAGGTTCTTTACAGCCAACAGCCAACAGCAATTTATAGAAGGAAGAATTTGTTTGAGCTTATGGTTCCAGGAGAATTACAGTCCATCTTGGTGGGGAGGCATGGTGGCAGAGGTGGCTGGAGAAGAGGAGCGGAAGCTAAGTTCTACATCTTCCAGCAAGCACATGAAACAGGAGAGCAACTGGCGATCTAGCAAGGCTTAAGAACTCTCTAAGCCCATCTCCAGTGACATGCTTCCTCCAAGATAGCCACACCTTCTAAAACCTCCCAAAACAGCGCCACCATCTGGTGACAGAATGTCCAAATATTTGGAGCCTATGAGGGACATTATCATTCAAACCATCACAAGGCATTAGAGAATATGACAGTGTAGAAAAACTGCTACAGAGTAGTTATGATCACTCCCTACATCAGAAAATGCCTTTCGATCTCTGATTTCCTTGATTCAAGGAAAGTAGTCTGCTGTGTTCACATGGTCAAACTGTTATTGTTCATTTCAGGGGATTTTGACATTTTCTCATGTGGCTGTGAACTTGTCACAGGAGGAGAGGGAATGCTTAGATCCTGTTCAGATCTCTTTGTACAGAGACCTGATGGTAGAGAATTACAGCTGTCTTGTTCTTGGTGAGAATATTTTTCTTGCAGAAATTCTTTATTAGAGTGGAAAAAGATTATCATGAATTATTTGAAATTACATTTGTGAGACACGGGGTCAGACATCCATAGATTAAAATGCAATATTCTAGGATAGATTCTACTTTTTAATATTGATTTTTAAAAACATGTTTTATTTTGGGGCTGGAGAGATGGCTCAGCAGATAAGAGCACTGACTGTCCCTAAAGAGGACATGGGTTCAATTCTCAGCACCAACAGGGCAGCTAACAACTGTCTGTAGCTCCAGTTCCAGGAGATCTGATGCCCTCTTCTGACCTCCACAGGCATTGCACGACAGGAGTGCACTCACACACATGCAGGCAATACACTCATAGAGATAAAATAAAATAATTTTTAAAGGAATTGTTTTGTTATTTTTATTTTATGTGTATGAGTGTATTGCCTGATGTATGTAAGGGCACCCATGTTGGGCAGTGCTCGTTGAGGTCAGAAGAGGGCAATGGATCCCCTGGAAATGGAGTTATAGATGGTTATTAGCTGCCATGTGAGTGCTGGGAACTGAACCTGGGTCCTCTGCAGGAGCACCCATTGCTCTTAACAGTCAAACCATCTCTCCAGTCCCCTAATATTTATTTGTGACAAAGAAGAACTATATGTATTTAGGAGATACAATGTGACATTTAGTTCTCTACATACATTTTTTAAATTTACTATTAAATTAACACAGTTAACACTTCATGAATTCATGTAGTTCTTCATGAACATCACAAGATATTTTTGAGACTGAAAACTGCCATAAGCATAGTTATTATAAAGTGACTGCCCTTCAATATTACTCCTGAAATTTCTACAATGTGAGACTCTTAATTTCAAGTAAAGCCCTCCTCAATCATAAGAGACACATTTAATGTTTCACTTAAGTGCATGATAAGCCAGACATTTAAAAGTTTCTATTCTACTCTTTGAAACTCAGATGCACAGTCCCAATGTCCCTCAGCCTGTAAATGGATCATGTAACTTTCATACACTTATACAATGTATTGCTACTCAACTGCAAAGGAAAAGGAAATCCAAGAATTTGCAGGTAAATTGATTGAACTAGAAATGACTGTACTAAGTGAGGTGAAATGGATGCTGAAAAACAAGCCACAGGTGTTCTCAGTCCAGTGTGGCTCCTACCACCAAATCCTGAATAGATACTCAAAGGAAATGAATTCATTATGGCACAGAGATATGTGCACTCGCTAAATATTGAAGCACTATTTGAAGACTAGGAACTCTAATGAAATGTCCACTGACAAATGAAAGATTTACTGAAGTGTGATATTTCTAAAGAATAAAGTACAATTCCATCATAGAAAGAAGTGGAATCTTCTCATACTTAACAGGATTGATCTGGTGGACTATGTATCAGGTAAAGGAAGTTGAGACACAAGCACTACATGATCTCAGTCATAGTAAAATAGAAAAAGAAAAGACAGATGACAGATGTTGAAGGTACAATAGCAGTTTGCAGTGAATGGGGAGAATGTGGGTAAATAACAGACACAGTGTCATGGCTTCATGGCTTAAGTTCTACTGTTCTGAGCAGA
The DNA here is from genome assembly GCF_000622305.1 of Nannospalax galili. Taxonomy (NCBI): domain Eukaryota; kingdom Metazoa; phylum Chordata; class Mammalia; order Rodentia; family Spalacidae; genus Nannospalax; species Nannospalax galili. The sequence goes on from NW_008328101.1 coordinate 313,504, forward strand.
ATAAGGTAAATAAAATTCTCCAAGTTGCATTTTGTTTATTAAAATTGTTAGAAAATATCAACTTGGACATACTCATCATAGGAAAGGACAAAATATTACAGGTGGAGATATTATAATGAGGACAGATCAATATGCAGTGTATATGTATAACAAAATATCAAGGAAATGTCATAAACATGCAATACATGGTGCCATCAGTCAATAATGCTTTAATTTTTATTAAAAGTTATGTATTTGTTTTTATTGTATGTGCAAGAGTGTTGTGCTTGCATATATGTAAGCGCAGCCATGTGAGCCATGTCTGCCGAGCCATAAGACGGTGTGAGAACCCCTGGAACAGGTGTTAAGTACAGTTGTTAGCACTGTGTGGATGCTGTAAACTGAACCCAGGTCCTCAGGGAGATCAGCCAGTATTCTTGACCTCAGCTATCTGTCCAGCCCCATGAATAGACTTTTAAAATTCACAATGAACTACTTCTGAAGTTTAGCCTTTAAAAGAAAAACTCTCCCTTGTGCCTCCCTCACAGATTCTGTCTGTGAAGCTCAGTAGAAGCATCAGTGCTGTTTCATTAACAGTCACAGGCATTAGAAGGTGAGGCTGGGGGTCAGCTGCCAGTGCTTCTGAAGGAAAGCTTATTGTAGCCTCTATTCCAAAGGATGAAAGCCATGTTACTCAGCCTTGTTTAGGAAAGGAGGTGAGCCACCTACAATCCCATTAATGCAGTAGAAATTCTTGTTGGTCCGCCCTACCAATTTTGTTGGTAGGGCAGACCACTTGAAGCCAGGAAAACAGAAACTTCTGTCGGGATCTCCATGATGAGCTCTTTCTTCCTTCACATCTACTATGATGGCATACATCTTCCTCTTGTTATGTTGGCAGGTGAAGTGGATTTTCAGTGAACTGAAAGGAAGTCTCCCAAAAGAAAGAGAAGACTGTTTATGAAAGATTGCCTGGAAAGGAAACACAGAAGAAGAGAGATGGCTTCCTGTCAGGTAAATTCATCCAATGGCCTGGACCACGTACACTTTCTTTCTCTAAATTTTTGGTATTTTGAACCTGTAAACTTTTCTGATCCAGAAACTAGTTATGCAGACCAGACAAGCCTGTATCTCACAGAGATCCCATGCTTCTTCTTCTGGAGTCCTGGGAGTAAGGCCTTCACCACCATGCCTGGGCCACATTAACTCTTTTCATATGTATCACCTGTGCAGCATGTCAACCTCTCCATTTTTTCCTCCAGTGCTTATGTTTTACAGACCAATCCAATGAATTCATCAAGAACCATCTCAAAAATATTTCTGGTGTGATAGGTGAAAATTCAAACATATCGGTCTTCAGTTCCTAAGGAGGATGGACTTGGGTCTTTGTATGCCACTGTATTGTTGTTTGAACTCTACATAAAACTGATGTTTTGTTTTATTTTATTCTGATACTGTATTACTCTGTTGAACATTTAATCCTGCTGACATCACAGGCCTGATAGAATGTGCTGCTGGGTTTGTTGACACCTGTATTCTTTTGTCTCCTGGAAACTGATTCCCTTGGTTGAACTGCTCTGCTCCAAATTCCAGAATTTGCTGTCATTGTTTTTTGTTTGTTTGTTTGTTTTTGTTTGTTTCTTTGTTTTGGTTTGGTTTTGGTCTTTTTCAGATGGGGTCTCCTTGTAGCCTCAGCTGGCCTGGATGTCATCATTGTTTTTCATTTATTAGGAATAATTTTTCTTCTGGTAGTTTACAGAGTGAAGCACACGAATCATGACATTTACTGCAGAATCTCTCCTTTCACCACTGTAGTTTTCTTCCTTTCTTTGGAGAAAGCAACCTTTCTTGTTTGTTTACTACATACTGAGTTTTCTGGGTGGGGATTCTGAAGCAGGCCTCTTTCTCTGTTGGAATTTCTACTTCACACTAAATCACAGCACTGCCTCTATTACTGGTTCTGTACCTCAGGAAAGAGTTCTGTTTATTAAATGTTACACATGCATAGTAGCCTCAGTTTGGAGGTCTTTGTGTATGCAGCATCAACAGTATTCAGTCAGTGTTTTATCTTGTCTTCATGTTTTTATTACTCTTCAGTGAGGAGCCCAGTTCTCAAATCCTCTTATTATGGTGTGCATAAGTCAGCCATTGTGTTCCTTCTAGGTAAAGTTTAGGTGAGTAAATGAGGATAAAAAAGAAATCACTATGAAAGTATTGTTAGAATAATTATGCACTGATGTTTCTGTGCTTTCTACAGTACATGCAGGGTATAGGATTTTCTTCACAAGAATCATGTCTTCCTGCTGTGGAGGGAGAGCGCACAGAGTTCTTTATCTTCTGCCATGTTCCATTCAGTGCTGTTGGAGAAACTGTCTTTTTTAACATGGGTCAGTGGCCTCACAGCAAAATCTGTTAGGAAATTGTTAAGTCATGCCCAGCCACAGATCATGTTAAGGTGAAAATTGGTTTTAGATAGGACTACAGTACATGGTTATAAACAGACACCAAACTGAATTGATGAAGAATACATAAATCAATGTGACTTTACATCAGATAAATATACACAACTGATCTGTGTGCTACAGATATAGGGTGGAAATGGTGTTCGTATGTTGAGGGCTTAATTTCTGTGCTGTGCTCCTTACCATCATAATCTTCACAAAAATTTGGAATGTCTGATGCTATTCTTTTTTGCACAGTTAGCAATAGATAGTTACTACATCAAGAAATATCCTTTAGAGTAATTCAGATTTCTCATGTAATTCAGAAGTCATTTGCTAATTATCTCTTTCTTTCTTGGGTCCAGTACCCTGAGTAAGTGCACATGGTCTAATTGTTATTTTTCATTTTAGGGTGGATTGACATTCAAGGATGTGTCCTTTGACTTCTCCCAGGAGGAGTGGGAATGCCTAGACTCTGCTCAGAGCTCTTTGTACACGGAGGTGATGTTGGAGAACTACAGAACTCTGGTTTTTATAGGTGAGGAAATTTTTCTATCAGAATTTTTTACTATTCCCCGTCCTTTCACACATCACAGTCTACTTTGTTCACATGTTAGTTTTGCTGTTAGTCTTGGATTCCTTTAAAATAAGTGTATTGGGACTGTCTTGGCATCATGAAGAACATGTTTATTTTCTGTCATTACTGTCCATTGCCACTTGTTACAGGAATTATTATTTTATTACAGAGGAATTATTATTATTATTCATTATTTTTGGTCTTAATTTCAGCCACCATTAGTACGTGATGCTGTGGCCGGAATCTTAAGGTTACATTTCCATCGCTGCATTTTGAATCAGTGATAGAACTCAGCATATCAGCATATGAGAATTTTCCAATGTATTTTCATGAGTCTGCCCTAAAAGAAAAATTAAGAAATTATTTGGAGAACCATCTCTTTTTCTCTGTATTTCCAGTGGAGCACAGGGCTGTGTTAGAAATCCCATACTTTCTCATGTATCCAGTATGCTCATGTCCCTCTTTCTCATACTCAGGTCTTGCTGTGTGTAAGCCTGTTCTGGTCTCCTGTCTGGAGCAAAACAAAGAGCCCTGGAATGTGAAGAGAGGGGAGGCTGTAGCCAACCAGGTAGGTTTGAGTGGGTGAAGGAGGGGCCCAGGTGAGAGGACCTAAGTAAAGAGGGATATAGACCTGAAAATGGTTCTTCTACACTCTGTTTCACTGCAAAGAGATTCTGATAGTTCTTGTCATCCATAAGATGAGATTTCTTACATCATGACCTTCCATCTAATGGTTCATTCTTGCCATTATATATTAGTCTCTGAGCCCCATGGATACTGGACTGAAATATCAAAAGATGGAGCCAAAGTTTAATGTT
>NW_008328101.1:318734-319559 GCF_000622305.1 Nannospalax galili
AAAGTTGCTCAATAAATAAGTTTTCCTACAGTCTTTCATTTGTTTTCTAGGTTATTTGTAGTTTTCTTCTGCTATTACTTAAAAATACATGATCATTTTTTATTTTTTATTTTTCTGAGTAAGCTGAAGTCATTTAGCTTGTCAGTGACAACCCAAAATTCATTCAAATAAAAGTTGCTCAATAAATAAGTTTTCCTACAGTCTTTCATTTGTTTTCTAGGTTATTTGTAGTTTTCTTCTGCTATTACTTAAAAATACATGATCATTTTTTATTTTTTATTTTTCTGAGTAAGCTGAAGTCATTTAGCTTGTCAGTGACTGTGCTCTCTGGGCCAATTTAGAGAATGCTGCACTAACTGGGAGGGGGTGGGAGCTTTTAAATGTAAAGTCCTTGGTACAGATTTACTCAAAGACAAGCAGTTACATGTTTGTTCCTGTAGGTGGGCAAGCAAGCAGTTCAATAAATTTTTCAAAGCATTTTTTTTAGATGATGCTGGCTTTGCAGCCCGTACTATGATCTTTTCTAGAAAACTTTCTATGGAAATCTGAAGAATTTTTCATTCCTACTTCCTCTGCGTAACCATCTGGGATATCATTGAAATCTTGTTCATCTATGAAATAATTCAGATCTTGAGGGTTTTAATCTCCAAATTTTGGGAAAATATACCTAGAGTTTAAGGTGGACTGACATTGCTCACTGTTATTATATCAGAATCAATTTTATGAATTTTCACTACTTGGTTTTTGTATTATAAAATTAGGAATCATAACATTACATACAAAAAATTAAAAATTGTTCTCTACAAAAATCTCTTTCTACTAATA
>NW_008328101.1:319841-321784 GCF_000622305.1 Nannospalax galili
TTCACTTAATATTATTGCAAGAGGATTTTTTTATTCAATATGATTTTGCTGGTATTCTGGCTTTTAGAATCATTGATTAGTATTTAACTTTTTTAGTATTAATATTGGCCTTACTTTTTTTCTGTGTTGTGAATAGGGGATTGCTTCTGGGACACGGTGTGCTCATCAGTTACTCTTTATAATTGTATTCCAACATCTGTTCCCATGAATGAGTGTCTTTCTCTGTGTATCCTCTTTGCTTCCATAAATGCTGAATTGATGGCCTCAAATGACCTCCCTCCTCCATCAATTTTAAGAGATTTCTTTTCTTCAAGTCAACTTTACTTACTATGTTCACTTTCAGTACAATAAATGTATTTTTACATTATTTCATGCTGTTTTGCTTCTGGTCTTTCTTGACCAGAGATCTGATATTATTACAAATGTCCAGCCTTTGTAATGAGTTGGTATTTTTCCCTAACAGGATTAAGTAATAATTTTTGTGTTTACTATTTTTCTCATGATGCCTATGGCTTGTTATGTAGAGCTCTGTTAATACTTATTTCAACTTTCTAAATTATGCTCTTGTGATTGAATATCCATGTATTTCTGTATTTTTCATATATTCTCTAATTTATTTTTATTGAATAAATTTTCTCACTGTAGTTTTGATTTCATCTCCCTATTTTACTTCATAGATTTTTATTTTTGTTCATTTGAAAGTTTCTCAATGTTGGAAATTTTATCCATGCATATTACAAGTTCTTTATGTATCTGTGAGTATGTGATTGTCTCAGCCTTATTCTCCATATTGAAATGTTGTCTTCTTTTTCGCTTTGCCTGGAGAACTCAACTCTTAGAAGACATCAGAGGGTGTATAATATAGAAACACCCTACACATGTGGAGAATGTGGCAAGTCCTTTAATCCAATGTCAAATCTTAGAGTACATCAGTGAATACCTACTGGAGAGAAACCCTACAAATATGAAGAATGTGACAAGGCCTTTACTGATAGTAAAAATCTTAGGACACATTACAGAATTTGACTGGAGAGAAACCCTATAAACAGGTCCTTTACTCAAAAGTCAGATCTTAGATTACATCAGGGAACTCATACTGGAGAGGAACCATACAGATGTGAAAAATGTGACAAATCCTTTGCTTGGATATCACATCATAGGGTACATCACCAAATACATACTGGAGAAAAACCGTACAGATGTGAAGAATGTGGCAAGTCCTCTAGTCAAATGTCAAATCTTAGATTACATCAGCGAATACATAATGGAGAGAAACCCTACAGATGCGAAGAATGTGGCCAGTCTTTTAGTTTTATGTCAGATTTAATGTTTCATCAGAGAATTCATACTGGAAAGTAACCATTCTGGTAAAAAGAATGTGACAAACTGAGAGCTCAGTACTTAGAAGACATCAAAGAATTCTTACTAGGGAGAAACCCCACAAATGAATAGGGTTTGAGAAGACCTGTACTTGTATTTCAACTCTTAGAGAACATCAAAGAATTTGCAATAAAGGTTGCACTGCCAATATAAGGAATGTGGCAATTCCTTTAATTCTGTGTCAAATGGTAGCAGTTCTCAAACTCTCATAATAAAGAGATAGTTTACAATTGCACAGAATGTGGTTCATCCTTTACCCTAGGCTCAATCCTTAGAACCAAAACAGAATCTGTACTAGAGGGATATGTGTAAAAGTCTGGAAAATGTTGAAACACGTATGTTTATTTATTACAAAACTTCATAGTGTATTGAAATAAAATATAGAATTAAGTACAAAATTGCAAAATCTCTAATAAAAATTTACTTTTAATTCATAAGTGTGAGAAAGTAAACAGAAAGAACATGAGAAAGTCTTTACTTCCCATCCAATCTTGTTGAATATCATAGAATCCTTATTATAGAGAAAACCTACAGATTGAAAAAAGAAAAAGAAAAAAGAGAGC
>NW_008328101.1:322028-337327 GCF_000622305.1 Nannospalax galili
TTGGTCTTTTTGAAACAGGGTCTCCCTGTAGCCCCAGCTGTCCTGGAACTCACTATGTAGACCAGACTGGCCTTGAACTTTTTAACAGTGGAAATTCCATAATAAAAACAGCCAGGACACAGTACAGTCCCTACAATATGACAAGCTAGAGTATTATAGAAAGAGTTTTAAAATTTTATGTCAATTTCTATATTTTCATCAAATGGTATATGATATTTTGATAGGCATAACTGTTTTATTTTGAAACATTTATCTTCCCAAAGTTGGAGCTTTTTGAAACCATAGGTAGTTTGACTTCAATTAAATTCATGTTTTCACTGGGCGTGGTGGCTCATGCCTATAATCCCAGTACTCAGGAGACAGAAGCAGGCACATCTCTGTGAGTTCAATGCCAGCCTGGTCTACACTGTGAGACTGAGGTCACCTAGGGCTACAGGAAGACCCTATCTCAAAAAAAGACCCCCCAAAATTCCCATTTTCTAAATTACGAAGGATATTATGAAACTTTACAGCAATTGTTGACTCAGAGTTGAAGGGATGTATTTTTCTTCAATGCAATAGCATTTCTTCATTAGTGATAATTGTTCCATGAATAATTCATGGACAAGGAAAATTCCTCACAGTAGGTGTATCTATATCTATATCTATATCTATCTATATCTATATCTATATCTATATTTTTTTGCTGAGTGAGAATGCATTTTAGTGTGGTGTGTATTTGACATATTTCTGCCATATGAAACTAAAAGGAGAATCCTGAGTATCAGAAAGCAATCATTTCCAAAGACTCACAGGTGAGAATAATCTGTAAAGTATATTAATTTAGTGCTGAATAACATAATACAAATAATGGTTAGATGTTTTCAGTATTACTTGATGTGGTTAAAAACAATAAACCACAGAAAAATGAAAACTTAGCTTACAAGATTTGTGATTTTAACATTTTAGGGTCCTATTATATGTTAGCTTAGGTCTTTGAAAATGGCAGATAACGATAAAAATTAAGATGTTGTCACCCAAAGTCCCAGTACTGAAGAGGCAAAGGCAGGCAGAGCTCTGTAATTTCAAGGCCAGCCTGGTCTACATAGTGAGTTCCAGGACAGCTGGGGCTACAGGGAGACATTGTCTGCCAAGTCAGAATACTACTGATGGAAGGAAAATAAAGCTATTATGGAAGATATTACTATAAATTATTATATATACACAAAAATGTAAATACATGAAAATGTACACTGATATATGTGTAGATAGAATCATATCTACAAGAAACTTAATTGTGTTCCCAGTACTGTAGCTTTTTGAAGTCTGTACACTATTTATTAGTTTAATATGGAAATAAATTCAGTCTGTCTTGCTTTCTGGGGAATATGTGATAATTTGTCTCAGTAGTAGCTACATGAGAACAAATGAATCTGTACACTATCAAGGCATAATTAATATTAGTTGCAGTGTGAATGCAATTCAGTGTAAAGTAGCAGTGCTGGGCTTCAGTCCTCTGTTAATTCAAAACAGCCAATCCTGGATATTTGAAATGAACTGTCTTTTGATTAATACGATGAGTACATACAAGTACACTGAATTATTTTATTAAACTAAAATTGTAAATATTTGTGTGGGTATTTTTGAATGTTATAAATAAAATTTTGTGTAAAACTAAATTGAAAAGAGAGAATAATCATAAAATGCTATAAGTATATTTACATGCTCACCCATGGCTATATTAACAATTTCATGTTGTTCTTTGAAAATGGTGTGTAATGACATCCAAGTTGTCTATTAATTTAAAGAAATCCTGAATTTCTTTAGATCTTTTAAATACACTTTGAATAAAATGCATTGAATTCATTTGGAAACTGTTTTAAACCTGCAGATGAGTTGATGTTTTAATAAACCAAGCATGTGTTTAATGATGTAACATGGAAATTCTATGAAAAAAATATTATCTTCCTGCCAAATAGAAACTCTCACATCCTGTTTCAGTGGATGATAGGCAAAGGTGAATACAAGGATAATCTTTCAAAACTGGGTAAATTAGTGGATTGGTTTTTCCCAGGCTTCTGTCCCATGGGGACTTACTCTCAAATAATTTGCATAATCTATTTATTAGAGATTATATGATATATTAGAGACATTATGATAAATATAATGAAATTGCCTGGCTTTGTTATTTTAGTCCTAATTTATGAATATTGATGTATTTTAAAATTGTCACCATCCTTCTTTGCATCTATCCCCCTCCTCTTTGTGTGACAATTGAACATATGGATTTGGATTTTCCTTTACATTGAAAGAAAGGTGTAAACGTGAGACTCTGGGTAAAGTTTAAGACTATGACAACATAAAGGAGTGCTTACAGGTATGGGCACCTTCTACAATATATAATGAAACAGATGACTACAGACAGAAATTCACAATGTTTATGTGTGAGTGAAATTCCTCTGCTGAGACATAATACCTGAAATATGAAGTAAAGTGAAGAGGTTTTTTAAAAAATCATTGTTACAAAGTTTTTGATAATGTATTCAATTGTTTTTATCGATATGGCTAATAGAGAAAGAATATGTAGGAGTCTGGTAACCATGTGGCAGATGGGACAATTCTCATCCTGAAGGAAGAAGAGAGAAAGGGACAAAGACTGAGATAGAGATAGAGAAGGTCTTTCTGAGGGCTGAGGCAAAATATGTGCTTCCATGCTGTACATCAGTGGCCTACTCTCTTCCAATCGCGGCTGAATGGAGGAACAGCTATGAAGTCATAGTCATGATCCAATCGCCTTTCCATAAATCTTTTTCTGAATCCTGATGTCCGAAGTCCAAATATTCAAGAGGCTCTGGGAGTTGAATTTGTAACCGTAATCAAATGTTCATAACTTACTGGCCAACAAAACAGTGGAAATCATGAAAGATAAGTTACGTTCTCTGCTACATATGGAACACCGTATAAACACCATTCCATACCTCATGCTCTGATTTTAGGTACTGTTAGATGCCTAAGAGGCCCCGAGTTTGTGGAAAGAGTCAAAATGCTTCTGTCATTGGTATAGGAAGGATCTGATGCTCTCCACAATCTGCTGATGTGGGTGGGACTGCACCTTCCCATACTCGTTCCAGCATTTTTCCAACAGATGTGCATGGCATCTCTACTTCCAGGAAGTGGCACATGTAGTCCAAGTGCTCCCATGCACAATTGCTGCAAAAGAAAATATATATATATATATATATATCTTGGAATATATCTGGATGAAGACACCAAGGATCTCTACACTGAAATTTTTAAATCGTTAAAGAAAGAGATTGAGTAAGACACCAGGAGATGGAAGGACCTCCCATGTACATGGATTGGAAGAATTAATATTGTGAAAATGGCCATCCTACCAAAAGCAATATATAGATTCAATGCAATCAAAATCAAAATCCCCATGGCATACTTCACAGAATTAGAAAAAAATCCTTAAATTCATATGGAAGCACAAAAGATCCCAGATAGCCAAAGCTACCCTGAGCACAAAAAGCAGTGCTGGGGGGATTACTATAGATCTCAAAGTATACTACAGAGCTATAGTCATAAAAACAGCATGTTGCTGGCACAAAATTAGACACATAGATCAATGGAACATCATTGAAGATCCAAATGGAATTTCAGCCACTTGATATTTGACAAAGGTGCCAAGGACACACAATGGAGGAAAGACAGTATCTTCAACAAATGGTGCTGGCAAAACTGGATTTCCACGTGTAGAAGAATGAAACTAGATCCTTATCTTTCACCTTGCACAAGAAATAGATCAAAGACCACAATGTGAAACTGGAAACCCTGAAACTGTTCAAAGAAAATATTGGCAGTATCTTACCAGGTGTGGGAAAGGATTTTCTAAATCGGACAGAAGTTGTTCAGGAATTAATTAACAATCAATAAGTGGGACCTCATTAAACTAAAAAGCTTCTGTACAGCAAAAGAAACAATCAAAAAAGTGAAGAGAAAACCCACAGAATGGGAAACAATCTTCACCAGTGACACATCTGACAGAGGTTCAACATCCAGAATGTATAAAGGACTCAAAAACAAAGAACAGAGAAATCAAATAACCCAATTGAAAGATGGGCTAAAGATCTAAACAGAGAGTTCTCAATGGAAGAAATAAAGATGGCTAAGAACATCTCAAAAAGTGTCAACATCGTTAGTAATTAGGGAAATGCAAATTAAAACCATGCTAAGGTACCACCTTACCCCAGTCAAACTGGCAACGATGAAGAGAGCAAATGATACCAAATGCTGACAAGGATGTGGAGAAAGGGGAATGCTCATTCATTGCTGGTGGAACTCCAAACTCGTGCAACCCCTATGGAAAACAGTGTGGAGAACTCTTAAAAAACTAAAAATGAACTTACCACATGACCTGGTTATACCACTCCTTGGCATATATTCAAAGGACTCATCCTATTCCAGAGTCACTTGTACAGCCATATTTATTGCTGCTCTTTTCACAATACCTAAGAGACAGAAGCCACTTAAGTGCCCCTCAGCTGACAAGTGGTTAACAAAAATGTGGTGTAGACAATGGAGTTCTATTCAGCAGTAAAGAAAGATGAAATAATGAAATTTACAGGAAAACAGATGGATCTAGAAACTGTTATACTAAGTGAAGTAACACAGACTCAGAAAAACAAACGATGTATGTTCTCCCTCATATGTGGATCCTAGCACCAAATCATTTTTAATTCCATGTCCTTTTAATAAGATGATGCTGTCTCTTCTGCATGCAATAACTACCATCATCATGACTTCAGCTGTGCCTGATCACTAAACATCGTTACAATTGGGCTTGTTGAGGGTTGTGGTCATTCATTAAAGAGAGGGCCAAGCAGGGTCATTGGACCTTCACTGGAGTATCCAGCCACTCTTCCCAGCCAACTGTATGTAATTTGGCCATAATCACATGGTCTCGTGGATTTGGGAAGGGCTAAAGTATACAGTCTGGGGAAGGCTAGGAAGAGAAGGCATGACCCAGGCTGGGTAAAGGCTTTCCAGTGTGCATACCCTCAGGTCATATATACACCTCAGTAACCCCTCAGTTATCCCAGTAAGTAAGCTCAGTAAACTCATTGGTTCCCCAGTAAAATTTTAATCAAACATTGCCTTGACACTAGAAACTTAAAAGGGAATGAGCATAGCTTAGTATCCCCAGGAAAAGAATTTTCACAACAGATGGAAAACTTATTTGTTGATACTATTATTGTTAGATAAAATTCGGGAGAGAAAGCCATTCAGGAGGACTCCAGGCAGAAGCCAAGGCAGAGCTTTATTTCCAGAAGTCACCAAGAGCAGCCCTCACTGGGAAAGAGGAAACTGCTGCTTTTCAGGCTGCTGGCTGGGGGTTTTTATAGGGTGTCGGGAATGCAGAATGTGGACAAAACAGTTTAAACAGATGAAAGGGCTATGGGCTTAACAGGGGGAGGCAGATTCTGTTGAAACTGCCCCTTCCATTGACCAGGGTCTGGGTCATGGGATGAGAGGTCTGCTTTTCTTCTAAATTATCAAAGGGGAAGCAGGTAGTGCTGAAACAGCTCTTGCTGCAATCGGGTTTCAGTCATGGGTGCAGGGAGTCTGTTTGTCCTGTCTGCAGATGATCAGGGTGCTCATTAACTTAGTTCCTGTATTTGGGACAGAGGGCTCATCCTGTTGCACTGTGGAGGGGGTTGCTATAGATCCAGACCCTAACATTCCAGCCCTTTGTGTTATAGAATAGAGGGTAGCGTTTTTCTCATCTGGCTACTTCCTTCTAGTTAGGGTTGGCACAGGGAAGGGAAGGCTGGTGTCAAGGTCTGGTCAGGCAGCGGGGGTCTCCAACTCGTGCATCTGGACAAAGTCCTCAGTGGTCAACAGGCGTTCATACATATGTAGAGGAAAGGAGAGTAACAATTGGTTTAAACTGGTATGAGTCAGTTGTTGGATCCAGTCTTGAAAATATTTGAAGAGGCAGGGAGTGACAGTTAATAGTAGGGTAATAGAAAGCAGGGGGCCAAGTAAGGGCAAGAGCCAGGGAGTCAATCCTGTAAAAATATCCCATTGGGGGGGGGTTGTTGGTATTGGGAGGTTTTAAGTGAAAGATCTTTTGCTACCTGTTGGGGGCACTTTACATTATGACTGACCTTACCGATTGATTGACATAGTAACAGCATTCCTCTCCTAAGAAAATGCAGGTACCTCGTTTTTCTGCTGTTAAAAGTCCGGGGCTTGCCTATTCTGGAGGCCTACTTCAGCCAGAGAAGATAGCTGCTGTTGCAGGAGCCCTATGGACTGAGCAGTAGCCTCCACCATTGTAGTGAGTTCCTCTCTGAGATCCTCCATTTCTTGTGAAAGATGTTGTGCAGAGATTAGTGTGTGTCCCAAACCTCCAGCCACAAGTCCAGTGGCTGCTACTGATGTCACCAAGCTGATTCCTACTAACAGTGCCAGAGTGGCTGACCTTCCTGTTCTGGTCCCTTTTGTCCTGGTGGATAAGACATCAGACACCTCTCCTGGTGTGTATAGGGTTTATCTGAGTAAGAGAACCATTGGAGAACAGGTGTCATCAATTTGAAGAGAGCTGCAGGAGTATAGTTTTGAGGAGCAAAGAAAGAGGAGATATGAGCTTAGGGCAGTTATTACCCTTGATTGTGACATTGTGGCTCAATGAGCATGGACACTTGGAGGTTTGTGGAGCCCAGTACTCTGTTTTGTTAAGAAAATGGGGGGGGGGGGGTTGGAAAGCAGGGATTGTTGTATTCTGGGGTTTTGAGAGAATTGAGCATTGGCCTGGGCTGTGACATTACAGACTGAGAGGGGGGGGAGAAGAGAAATGGACCCTGTAGGTGGGCGTAGAGGAAGCAAATGGATATATTGGTGCCAGAGAAACTCTTCAGGAGGATTAGGGATAGAGAGAGGACACGAACCCAAGAGAAGCCGCGGAAGGCATTGAGATGTTGCAGCTGTCTTATTGTCAAGTCTCTTGCCTGATCTAGAGCTTCCATGGCTTGTCAGGGCCGTGAGTCCTGGATTGGCTTTTTTATCTTTACTCACCAGCAGTCCACAGCAGCAGCTGTGTATTGGATTGTGTAGCAATGCGGGCCTCCATCCATGAGTGTGGGTCAAGTACTTTGAAGATTTACTTCCCCAGAGACTCCATGTTTGTATCGGTTGTGTCTGTGTAGGATTCAATCTCTCTTACACTTACAGTCAGCCGGGTCACCTACCAAGTGAGTTGGTTTGTGTCCATTCTGTATCTGCCCCATCCCTCCTTGCCCACCCCACTCAGCCAATGACAATTGCATTTCCATGAAGGGCAGCCCTCCCAATTGCCCGGGTCCCTACATTCCTTCTTGGTTTGGTCATCTATGAAGCATGGGAACCTGCAACAGAGGACATCTACCATGTCAAATTTAAGGGAAATGGTGTTACATGAAGAAAGTGAGCACGTAGTGGAACTAAGGAGTTCGCGTTCCTTGTTCCTATTATTGATTTTCCACATTTCAAATTTATAGGAACATGGTGGGTTGGTACAGTCAGAAATGGCTGCCATAGGGTCTAGGGAGAAGAATAGGAATATGGTCAGTAGAAAACTCATTCCTGGATTGGTGTCAAGGGAGGGGCTCTTGAGATTTATAGTTTGAGGGGCCTAGAACTGATGGCCTGGCACTTGCTGTGTTCCTTAGCTGGTTTCAGTCTGGAGCGATGGATCCAACCAGATGGTCCTGATAGCTTAGCTGCCATCGGGGTAGACAGGATCACCAGGTGAGGTCCAGTCCCGTGCAGCTGGAGGGCTCCCTTCACTCTTTTCTGTTGAGTATGGACCCGCAGATAGCCATAATCTCCAGACTGGAGTAGGTGGTTGATCTGGCCCTTAGAAGCCTGAGGAATAATCCAGTCAGCATGTTCCCTGAGTAGTTTTCTTAAAAGGGTGAAGGCAGGTAAGTAATCATGTAGCAGAGAGGGATGTTGGAATAAGAGGTTGTTGAGGAGGGTCTCCCATACATAAGTTTGAAAGGGCTGAGGAAGGAAGGGGCTCTTGGAATGGCTCTTAGTTTTGTAAGGGGAAAGGGCAGGACGGTTACCCAGGATTGGTGTAGCTCCAGGGAGAGTTTAGTAAGGTGGTCCTCAAGGAGAGAGTTGGCTCATTCTACCTTCCCTGAGGATTGAGGATGGTAGGGGATATGTAGCCTCCAGGTTATTCCCAAGGACTGGAAGACTGTCTGGGTCACTTTGGAGATAAAGCCCGGACCATTATCTGATTGGAGGGTGAGGGGAAGGCCGAATTGGGGAAGGATATTTTGAATTAAACACTTAGCCACTATGTCTGCTGTTTTACCTGATGTGGGGAAAACTTCTACCCATCCTGAGAAAGTATCTACCCAGACTAAGAGATAGCTAAGTTTTTTGTGAGTAGGCATGTGAGTAAAATCTATCTGCCAGTCTGCCCCCCAGAGGGCTCCCAGGTACTGGTGGGGTTTAAAAAATGGAGGAGGGTGGCCTCCTTGTGGGGAGACATGGTGCAGGTAGGACATTGTCTGGTGACCTCTGTGAGAAGCATGAAGAGTTTGGGGTATTAGATAAGGGGCTCCTGAAACTTACAGAGTGGATGGGTGCCTACATGAAAAACTTTGTGTAGGTGGGTTAAAATGGAGGAGGCTTGTCCTTCAGAGAGACAATACCTGTCCAACAGAAGCAACCATCCCCCCAGTCCCTGGGTGGCCCCCATGTCCAGAAGGCCCTTGTGCTGTTGGACAGGATAGGAGGGTGACATTCCTGTTGGCCCCAGAAAATGTAAACCATCAGGAGGGCAGGGGTATGATATTAGCTTTCTTAGCTGTCCTGTCTGCCAGGTCATTACCTCTAGTTATGGGATCGGTGAGAGGCTGATGCCCCCTACAGTGGACCACAGCCACCTTAGTTGGGAGGTAGGAGGCCTCCAGGAGTTTGAGAATTAAAGTGCCATCGGTTATGGGAGTTCCTTTGGTTGTTAGGAGACCCCTTTCCTTCTACACCGAGGCATGGTGATGGAGTATGTGGAATGCATACTTAGAATTGTAAAAATATTAACTCTCTGCCCCTTGGCTGAAGTTAGGGCCCTGGTGAGTGCCATGATTTCAGCCTTTTGTGACATGGTTCCAGGTGGCAGTGGCCCAACTCAATGATATCCATGAGAGACACTACTGCATACCCAGACCTGTGAGATCCTGTTGGAGTGAGGGTTGAGCTCCCATCCACAAACCAACTCAGGGTTGGGTTTTGTAGGGGTTCTGGGGACATTAGGGGGTCCTTGTAGCAGAGTTCTTGTAAAATCTCTAAGCATGAGTGAGTGAGTGGTTCATTGGAAGGGAGTAGGGAGGCTGGATTGAGAGGAGGGCAGGAGTCAAGGGTGAGTGAGGGGTTTTCAAGAAAGGCGACATGAAAAAGTTGTAGTTTGGAGGGGGCTAAGTTGGTGGGGGATGTATGGTTATTAAATCTTTAAGTCTGGGGGTGTGAGAGGACAGTGATGGGCTGGTCCAAAGTGAGTTTGAGTCCCTCCTGGGCCAGGAAGGCAGTGGCAGCCAGAGCACAGGGAAATGGTTGCTATTCCCCGATGGTGGCATCTAGTTGGTGGAACAAAATTAAGTCCCTTCATTTGTCCCAGGACCCCTAATGCCTAGCCCCTGTTCTCAGTCTTATAGAGGAGGAATGGAGATTCCAAGTTGGGGAGAGCCAGGGCCAGTACCTTTAAGAGGGATTCCTGGATAGTGTAGGAAGCTGTTCTTTGGGTTCCTAGAGGTTCAATGGGCTCAAGGGAATCTCCTTTGAAGGCTTCATAGAGTGGTTTTGCCAGGTGGGCAAAGTTAGGAATACAAGTGCGTAGGTATCCTGCAATGGCCAGGAAAGACAAGATTTCCTCTTTGGTGGTGGGGGGGGGCTTTAAAGACCTTCTGTAATTTGTCCTATCTATAGTTAGGTGGTGGGAGATAGGCATAAGGAGGAACCCTAGGTATTTAGACTGTGGGAGAGAAACTTGTGCCTTGGCTGAAGATACCCTATATCCCCTGTCCCCCAGAAAATTGAGGAGTTTGTGTGACTCTTGGAGTTTGAGAGGGATGGAGAGCATAGAAACAGGTCATGTACATATTGTAGGACACTGTAAGGATTGAGGTCTAGGGAGGTTAGGTCCTGGGCTAGAGCTTATCTAAAGAGGTGAGGGCTAACTCAAAATCCCTGGGGCAGGAATGTCCAGGTTAGTTGGGAAGCCATCCCAGGGTCAGGGTCTTCCCATGTGAATGCAAGGAGGTTGTGGGAGTCAGGATGTAAAGGTATTGAGAAGAAAGCATTTTTAAGGTCTAGGACAGTAAAGTGGGTGGTGGAGGAGGGAATATGAGAAAGAAGAATATAGGGGTTGGAGACTACCAGGTGAATGGGAATAACTACTGAGTTGATGAGATGGAGATGCTAGACCAACTGGTAAGAGCCATCAGGTTTAAGGACCGGAAAGATGGGGGTGTTATAGGGTGAGTGAGTAGATTTAAGAAGGGCGGATCTCATAAGCCTTTGGACTATGGGCTTAAGTCCATGGCGGTGTTTAAGTGTGATTGGGTATTGGGGTCTGTTGGGGAATAGGGAGAGGTCTTTCAAAGAGATGAGGATAGGAGTATGATGAGAGGCTAGCCCCAGGGTTGAGGTGTCCCAGAACTTGGGATCAACCTCAGAAGGGGGAAGTGGCCATGACCTGGCTTTAGGAGGGGGGGAGGCACAGGAAAAAGGAGAAAGTGTGGAGAAGGGAAGAGAAATAGGGAGAGTTTTTGCATGAGGTCCCTTCCAAGCAGTGGAGCTGAACATGTAGACATAACCAGAAAAGAATGGGTTAAAGGCACCATCCAGAATATGCAGGGTAAAGGTCCTGTATATTTGGGGGTGTGGGGCTTCCCATCAATCCCCACCACAGAGATCTGTGAAGGAAAAACTTTATCAGAGTAGGGAGAACAGACCATGAAGCACGCCAGTGTCCACAACAAAATTAACAGCCTTACCCACCACCATAACCAATACCCTAGGCTCCTTCATGGTGATGGTCACTGAAGAGGTGGGGGCTGGGGAGCCAGAGCCTTGTCAGTCTTCAGCTACCAGGCCCAGAAGGTCATTCAGCAAACCCTGTGAAGTGGAGTGGGTCTGGGAAGTGAGTGGCCTACCTTGACACTGCAAAGGACAGTCGGCCTTCCAGTGACCCAGTTGTCCACATTGAGGACAGGGTCTATGAGGTGGTTGTGGGTTGGGACATGTCTTTGCCTAGTGTCCAGTGAGTCTGCACCTGAAGCAGGGTCGTGGTGGTGGTCGTTGGGCTCTATTAGCATCTGTAGTCTTCTTTGGAGGAGCCCTCAAGATGGCAGCCTTGAGCTAGTACTTTTGTTTGGAAATGGTAAGCTTGTCGGCCCTCTCTTGTTCCTCTCGATGGTTAAAGACTTTTTTTTTTTTTTTTTTTTTTTTTTTTTGAGACAGGGTCTTCCTGTAGCCCCAGCTGTCCTGGAACTCACTATGTAGACCAGGCTGGCCTTGAACTCACAGAGATCCACCTGCCTCTGCCTCCCAAGTACTGGGACTACCAGCATGCGCCACCATGCCCAGTGATAAAGATTTTAAATGCCAGATCTAACAGATCTCCTGTTGGGGTTTGGGGGCCCTTGTCTAACCATTTAAGCTTTCTCCTGATGTCTGGAGCTGACTGTAAAATGAAGTGGTGGTTAAGCATAAGTCGCCCTTCCCTGAACTCTGGGTCATATTTAGTATGCTGAAGTAAGGCATCAGTAAGTCTGTCCATGACCTGAGCTGGAGGCTCAGTGGAGCCCTGTGTAATGCATCTAAGCTTTTCAAAGACAACCACCTTAGGAGGTGAGGCCCTTTAAAGACCCATAACGAGGCAGGTAATCATATGTTCTCTGGATGTTCTAGCTGGGGAAGGTCCATCCTGGTTTCCTTGTGGAAGTTGATAATCCCATCCAGGATCTTGTAGGGGGACTGATGTAGTCCCAAAGGGGTGGGCTTGGTTGGTAGAGAGGAGCTCATTAGCGTACTCCTGGCCAGCTGTTCAAACCCTATATCTCTCATCGGGAGTCAGAGTTCACAGGACAATCATGAAAATGTCATGCCAAGCTGCAGGTGATGTACTTAAATTCCTGAATAAAATGAGTTCGGTTAGTAGAAAAGAAGCCTATTCTACACTCGAGTTGGGACAGGACTCCAAGGGAGAAAGGTACATAAACATTAACCACTCCCTCCACTCGTGCCACCTCCCAGAAGGGAAAGATACCACGCGTAGGGGGCTGAGTCGGGGTATGGGAGCGAGTATGGTTTGATAGTGCAGAGGGGATGGGAGGAGAAAGAGAAGGGGAGGTTGGAGAGGAGGCCCAGGTGGGGGAAATGGGAGGGATGTCCTGTCCATGAGGGGGTCCAGGGGTACCAGGGACAGGGTCTGGAGCAGGGGTGGGGTAGGGATAGAAGAGACAAATGGGTCCTTTGGGCTAGGAGTTGGGTTGGGAGAGAGCATGGGGTGTTTAGAAAGAAGTTGTTTAAGATTGTGGATTTCCTCGAGTAGTGTAAGGTTAGGGGAGGGAGATGGAGTGAGGGACTTAGGGTGGTGGAATGTGGGACGGGGGAGGACCATGAGGGGATTTGACATGGAGGGGAGAAGGGGACCAGGTCAGGGTCGGGGGAGTGGAGGCAAGGGAGGATATGGCGAAAGGAGAGCAGGAGGAGGAGTTGACTGTGCCTCAGGCTGAGTTCCAATTGGGGGAGGGTCGTCAGCTATGTCGGGATCAAAGGCCAAGGTAGAGGAGTATGGAGGGGGAGCAGAGGTCCCTGAGGGGGTAGGAACTGGGGGATTGGGATCTTATGGAACAGTTTTGGCAAGTAGGACTTGGTAAGAAGAACACAAGGCACAAAGGGAGGGGTTAGCACAGAGATCAAAAATGTCTTGGACATAAGGGAGCTCTGACCTTTTGCTACTATGTTAGCAGAAATTGTCTAAATCTCTTAAAATGTTGAAGTCTAAAGTTCCAGTGTCTGGCCAGACAGAGTCATTATCTAACTTGTACTGGGGCCAGGCAGTAGTGCACAGGAACTTTAGGCATTTTGGTCTGATGGTGTCTGAAAGCCCCAATTGTTTTTGAGATTTGAGAAGGCAAGTCAAGAGCGTGAGAGCCTCAGGCTTAGACTGAGGGTTCCCATAGTGACAGATTAAATAGACGACAATAAGAAAACGGAGGAGAAACTGAGTAAATAGGTAGAAGGAGATGATGAGGATCCTCTCACCCCAAGAGGTGGAATTGGGGACACTAGTGAGGATGCTGGTAGAAAGTGACAGAAATAAAGAACAGGAGAGCAGGAGGAAGAAGGAGAAGGGGACACATGAACTGTTGGTCGTGTCAAACAGGTACATGCGGAATGAACACGCAGAAAGGTGTTCCTTTCTGCCAGAGGCCCAAGGAGTGGTCCCAGTCTACTGGAGGTAGCGTCCTACGAACACCAGGGAGGTGTGTACATCAGAGAGGGGACAGAGCAGGTTGCTGTCCTGGTTAGGCAGGGTGTGTTCCTTCCCTGGAAACAGTGTCCCATGACCAGTAGAAGGAATGAGTTTTTCAGCACACGGGTGTGTCTTTCCAACTCAAGTAAAAAACTCAACCAACAGTGACTATGACACGACCAGACAGTAGGGGGAGACAGTGTACAGGAGAAGGAGAAGAAAGGGAGAGCGAGAACAAGGGGCCTAGTGAGAGGTTGTAAGGGAGAGGAGAGGTTGTAAGAGAGAGGAGAAGGAAGGAGAGTGTGCGTACAGAAGAGAGAGGAGGGGAGAACAGAGGGCCCCCGGAGTCTGCCTTCCCTGCTGCCCACTGTTAGGACCAGCCTTTCCAGGTCAAGCCCTTGCCTTTGTAGGGTCGACTTTTCCCAAGGTTCCAGGAAGTAGGGACAGAACAGAGAGACTCTGGACCGTTGAGACAAAGCTCAAAAGGGTTACACAGGGCGCCAATATGACCTGAAGACAAGAGGCCTGCACACTCTGCCTCAGAAGTAGGCTGCTAGGGTCTCTGGGACCCCCGGTCACAACAGGCAGCTGGAAAACACTTTAGCAGGCTGGAAGGGGCCTGTGCTCCTTTGTGAGAGCCAGCTCTTGGATCAAGCGACTGAATTTGAGAGTGACAGAGTGGTAGGTCCACCTCTTAGTTGGGGTTGGACAAACGCAGTAACCGTACAGGACACTCAATGGTCCCAGAGACCAGTGCTGTCCAGTGGCCTTGAGTCAGGTCCGGGAGCGACCTCCAAATCCAATAGAAAGGAAATTAAAAGAAAACGTAGAGGAGCAGGAGAGAAGTGAAAGCAATATAGGTTACACACGAGAGAGGCAGAGAGAGAATCATGGAGGCCATTAGGAGAAGGCAGAGGGAGGGAGGGAGAGAGAGAGAGAGAGAGAGAGAGAGAGAGAGAGAGAGAGAGAGAGACTGGAATATAGTAATATAAAAGACTGGAATATAATATAAAAGGCTGGAATGCTAAAGGCTGGAATGTTAAACACAAAAGACTGGAATGTTAAATGTACCTCAAAGCTGAATCAGTGGTGTTCCCAGAAGCCGGTAGAGGTGGCCAGTCTGGCAGAGTCCTCCACCGGGGACCCCTAGTGGAGGTTCCTGGTCCCAGGTTTTGGCACCATATGTAAGATAAACTTCAGGAGAGAAAGCCACTCAGGAGGACTGCAGGCAGAAGCCAAGGCAGAGCTTTATTTCCAGAAGTCACCAAGAGCAGCCCTCATTGGGAAAGAGGAAACTGCTGCTTTTCAGGCTGCTGGCTGGGGGATTTTATAGGGTGTCGGGAATGCAGAATGTGGGCAAAACAGTTTAAACAGATGAAAGGGCTGCGGGCTTAACAGGGGAAGGCAGATTCTGTTGAAACTGCCCCTTCCATTGACCATGGTCTGATTCATGGGATGAGGGGTCTGCTTTTCTTCTAAATTATCAAAGGGGAAGCAGGTAGTGCTGAAACAGCTCTTGCTCCAATTGGGTCTTAGGTCATGGGTGCAGGGAGTCTGTCCTGTCTGCAGATGATCAGGGTGCTGATTAACTTAGTTCCTGTATTTGGGACAGAGGGATGGTCCTGTTGCACTGTGGAGGGTGCTGCTATAGATCCAGACCCTAAAAATTATGTCTCATAATTATTAAAAGAAAAGAAAATGACAATGTAAAAGATGTAAAAAGGACATGGGAATGGAGATATTTTCCAAAATAGAAAAAATGACAAAGACTAAGCAACTGATGAAG
>NW_008328101.1:337387-359498 GCF_000622305.1 Nannospalax galili
TGAAGATGTGTTAGGTTTGTTATGATATATAAAGGATGAGACAAAAATAATATACACATAATCTTAAAATTTCTAAGGTCATAGTTTCATCAACCAGTTAAAGAACAAAATATATACCTAGTCAAGGTTTATCTGAGAATATTTGATTTTTTTCTCAAGCTTTATCTACATAGCACATGGTAATTAAAAGTACCAGACTGGTGGAACTAATCTTATTGGATGTTTAACAGCCATACTTTGAGGCCTATACTAATCTGGTCAGAGGGACTTAAAGGAAAGTTTTTGCCCCTTGCTCTCCAAGGTCAAATAAGCTCCAAGGGACTATGGGACATCTCTCAAAATGTCCTGTAACTGGTGAGTCACCTGTCCTCTTGTTCAGGGAGGCCATGGAGACACCACCAGGTAGACTTGAACCAGTGTCCAGTCTACAAAGAGGAGGGTCAACTCAAAGGAAACATGTCATCCATGCTTCCAGGTGAAGCCAGATATGGTCAAGCAGGACCTTTGACTAATCTTCACATAGGTGGAACTAGTTAAAGGAAGGAGCCAGGGGCTCCTCCCAAGCCCATGTGACCACTGAGAAACAGACCCTCAAAAGACCATAAGTATAAAAATAAATTGATTTACTTGGGCCAACTGTATGGTCTTAAATACCCAAAAGGAAAGTATAACCAAAGAATAAAGTCATTCATATATTTCTTTAAGAGTTCAAGAGTTCCCAGACATTAGGCTTAAGTCCATATAATGTTATTTAGATAATTATTTCTCATTGATGATTTTGTTCCTAATCAGAAAGTGCTTCTCAGATGTAAGACTTCACATCTTGGTCCACAATACTGTAGTGCCCAGCTGTAGCTAAGGGAGACAACCCGCTATTGTTCTAAAATGATGGATAAGTTTGTTTTCTCCCCCGATCTCTTAACCATTCCAACAGCTATCAAAATACCTGAAAGCAAATCCTGAGTCCATCACTCTCAAGTCCAGCATTGGCAGAAAAAAGAAAAATGAGGAGGAACCCAATATAGGATTGATTTTGGAAAGCCTTGTCAATAAATTCCAATGGACTCTGATATGAACATTTGAAAATTGCCCTGTTCTTTTTTCTAGTTCCCTGTCTAGAACTTGTAAAGCTAATTACTCTTCCCTTTATTTCTCCTTCACACACACAAAAAGAGTCATGCAATTTGGGAGTCTTTTAGATAGACCCACTGAAAGGGTACTCCAGTTACCTCACCCTGCGTCCCTCTTCAGCATGGAAGAAGCCAGAGAGGTCTGTATTCCAAATCCCTATCTGCAAGTTGGGCAACCTCTTCAAGTATGATGTGATAAGAATAGGAAGAAGGAATTGACTAGGCAGTTAGGGTAAAAAGACCCCAAAGAAAACTAGGCAATTTCTTGGCAAAAAGTCACAATTCCCTTGGGCCTCTTAGCAACATACTCTGTTCCAGAGGCCAAATATATCTAAAGTATTTGGAATCTTTTTATCTAATCCTTAAAAGATTTTAGGGTTACCTCTTCAGAGGGGGGAATGTTAGAGTAGCAGAAAGCCCCATAAAAAAAAAGAAAGAAAGAAAAGAACAAAGAGTACATGAAGTTATCAGAAAAAAGTGACGGGGAGATATGGGAGGAGTTGGAGGGGAAGGAGTGGGCATGGACTTGATCAAAACACCTATATGTATGTATGAAATTCTCACTAAATTTTTTTTTTAAAAGAAAATGTGATTCACATACATAATGGAATTTTATTATTAGAATTATTTATTAAAGACAAAAAGAAATTAAAATGTCTAAATAGTTTTAAAATATTTCATTAAGACTCAAGTTATGCTCTGGAATAGAAAATAAAAGTTATTTTATTTGAACATCAAAAAAATTAGCCTATGTTCTCAAATATCTCTGAATAAATTGACATCTATCAAAATATATACCATTTGATGAAAATATAGAAATAATTGGCCTAAATTTTAAATACTCTCTGTAATTCTCTAGCCTATCATATTATAGTTAGTGTACTATGTCCTGGTCTTTTCATTATGGAATTTCCACTGTTAAAAAGACATTTAGCTGGGCATGGTGGCGCATGCCTTTAATCCCAGCACTTGGGAGGCAGAGGCAGGTGGATCTCTGTGAGTTCAAGGCCAGCCTGGTCTACATAGTGAGTTCCAGGACAGCTGGGGCTACAGAGAGACCCTGCCTCAGAAAAAATAAAATACAGTTGGATAAATATTTCCCCTTTCATATGCAAAATAAGATACTGCTATTTCATATACTTTAGGATTTTCCAAGTTGCATATATATGGTAACATTATCACATATTCACATGAGATTTAGAGAATATGTGGCAATTCATTAATACTTAGGTGCTTCATTGATATCGTTTATTCTTTGACAATATATAAAGAAGTATTAATCTTTGAATTTTGTGAGGTTCCTGTTCATATGAAATCTCTGCTGTGTCCTAAGACGGGAGCCATTCATAAATGGTGGCTGACATGATTTTTGTCTGTATGTTTTCTATACATAAAGATTCTGTGATATTCAACACGATTGTATGGGAAAGTGAATGCTTTCTCACATTTTTTATATTGCTAGTTTCTCACACATATGAATTAAAAATAAATTTTAATTGGAGATTTTGCAATTTTTGTACTTCTGTTTTCCTTCAGTACACTATGAAGTTCTGTAACATATAAGTGTTTCAAAATTTTCCAGACTTTTAGACATATCCCTTCAGTGCAGATGCTATTTTGTATTCTAAGGATTAAGTCCAGGGTAAAGGATGTACCAAATACTGAGCAATTGTAAACTATCTCTTTAGTACGAGTTTTTGATAACTGCTACCTTTTGACATACGATTAAAGGAATTGCCACATTCCTTATATTGCAGTGTCTCCTGTTACTGTAACTTCTCTCATGTTCTCCAAGCAAATTAAAAGCACAGTCACATACAGTCAGATATTACCAATGTACCAATATTTAGGGTTGAATTTGTGTGAGCTTTTAAATACAGGAGTGTTAATGGTAGGTGGTGTACATTTTTAAATTTTCCCCACACTTTTTATTACTTTTATGAAAATTTCAAAGAATGTATTTTTATCAAACTATTCCTTTCCATGCCTAGAAGTCATCGCAAATCCATCCCTTCATGACCTACACAATATTTTGTTCTTTGATTTTGTTTTTCCTTTGTTTTTTACCCAAATATAAAATTTGCACTGAAGTGAACATAAACACGAGTGTCAAATTGACACACCTGGGTTGAGGGAACCTCAAGTGGGGAATTGCATTCTTTGAACTGGCCTGTGGACATGTCTGTGGGGCATCTTCTTGACTGTCATGTGATGTGGGAGGGCACAGCCCACTGTGGGTGGTGCCACCCCTGAGCTGGTGGGCCTGTGTTGCATAAGAAAGCAGACTGAGCAGAGGCCAGGGGAGCAAGTCAGTAAGCAGTGTTCCTCCATGGCCTGTGCTCCAGCTTCTGCTTCCAAGTTCCTGCCCTGAGTTCCTACATTGGGATCCCTGATAAACTGTGACCCGGGAGATGTAAGCCAAATAAACTTTTTCCTCATGTCGGGACTGGTCAGAGTATTTTCTCACAGCAATTGAGAGACCAAGAAGAAGAAGTGCCATCATGGAGAGAAGGTGACATACCTGGGGCCACAACTTGAAGAACACTGACTCCCTCTCAGCAGCTATCAATTACCAATAGCTCCGGACCAAGGGGTGGAATTTGTGCCCAGCTCCCACTCTCCATTCTGGGATTAAAGGTGTGCACCACCACACCCAGCTTCCTTGGTTTTTGGATGTTAGCCATGGTGAGTGGATTAATAAATCTCAAAATGGTTTTAAATTAGATTTCCCTTATGACTACTGATATACAATATTTTTAAAGGTGATCTTAGACATTTATATTCCATCCTAGGAGAACTGCCTATCCATCTCCTTGCCCCATGTTAAATGGGTTGTATGTTTTTTGATGTTTAGTACTTTGAGTTCATCAGACATTCTTGATACTTATCCTCTCTTACCACCAGAATTTGATGACAAGATGCTGCTGCTGAAGACACTACACTCATGAGCTCTAGAAGAAAAACAGAGAAATCAATCTGGTACTAACTTCAAAGATTCACCTCTACTGACTAGTCTTCATAGGCTGGAAGGTGCTTTGTATGCTACCACAGAGAAAATCGATCATCAACTTTATCCAGATGTGAATCCTGCGAGCTACAGCAACAACTGGCCTGGCAAGATATTTGCAACAGTGACACCAATATTTTGGGAGTTAGCAATTACTTTCCAATTGCATTTAAGGTCTCTTTCATAAGGTAGAGCCCATATCTGACATGGATATCAGGCTTAGGGTTCATAGGACAGGGCCTAATACTATTATTCTGCTAAATGTATATAGTATTAACCTGAATCCAAATGACTTATTGTTATACCAGTAGACTAATGAATCTCTCAATTGTCACTAGTGAAGCTTCTGTATGCAGCACATGGTGAATTATACAAAGACCCACAACTGACTAATGTGCAGATAATTAGACTGCATAGCATCTATCCCCAAGTAGGACACCTATATCAAAGTTCTATCTCTGAAACCACAGGGATTGTTGCAGAATAGCAAACAGAAATGGTTTAAGAGTAACAGATAATGGAATAACACAAAGAAATAGAGGTTTACAGATAGTTTGGAAGTAACTCATGAAATCACAGCATTGGTGACAGCATGTACAAGCCCCACATAAGCTCAAGACAGGCAAAATCCCAGCATAGACATGGGGAGGTTGGTAAGAAACATCAATGCTGCTTGAGGAAGTATTGGCCACCACATGCTTCAGGGAAGGAGAAAGTGTCTCTTTCATGGATGCAATTCTGCATAGGTTGACCAGGCTGCAGTGAATGACTCCGTATATACATGGAGAGGGAAAGAGAGTGAGAGACAGAGAGAACATGAAATTCGGTAGGGTTAGTAAAGGGGGTACAGATAGGGGAGAATATCTAAATAAATCAACATATCCTATATGAAATACGTTTTAATTTAATGAAAACGAATATAAATTAAACCCATAGAATACTAAGCACATCAAAACAAAATTTACTGTATTCTGAAGATACATTTGTTGCTTGCATGAAATATTCAAATGATTAATATGTTTTTTGGGGGGGGTGAGCCCAGGATGTCCTGGAACTCACTATGCAGACCAGGCTGACCTTGAACTCACAGAGCTCCACCTGCCTCTACCTCACAAGTGCTGGGATTAAAAACGTGCGCCACCATGCCTGGCAATATGTTTATATTTTTTAAAAGAAAAACAGTCAATATATTGAATCATCTACTATAGGCACTCAGAAGTGGCACATGAGATAAAAAAATGGTGAGTAAAACTATTTCAATGGTAAACTTAAAAAATATACCTATAACAAGCCAGGTATGGTGGCATACACCTTTAATCCCAGCACTCAAGAAGCAGGGCAGTCAGACTTCTGTGAGTTCAAGGCAAGGCTGGTCTTACATAGTGAGTCCCAGGCCTGCTTGGGCTACAGGGACACCCTGACTCCAAAAGACAAAAAACAAACAGCAAACAACAACAGCAACAATAAAAACCCCTATAATCATTCCAATAATAGATGAAATAATGTAGAGGCAATCATTTTCCCAAAATTTGGTGAGGGCAGAAAACTGAGACACAGGTCAAATATTAAGTGGGAAGAGTCATGTGGGATGTTTACAATGACCTATGCATTCCTAGTCTTTTTTCTTTTTTCTTTTCTGGTTTTTGAAATGGGTCTTTCTAAGTAGCCCCATCTGGCCTGGAACCATCTACATACATATACCAGGCTGTCCTCGATCTCACATAGATCTGCCTGCATCTGCCTCCCTAGTGCTGGGAATAAAGGCACAGCAACAGCTGTCAATTTCTAGTCATAACAGTGACTCACAATGAATAATTGTGTAGCCCTTTAAAACTCATTGGTTGGTAAAATTAATACCAGTGTAATCAAATATATCGAAAATTTTCTAAAAGAATTTTCTAAGAGAACTTTTTTAAGTTAAAAGGAAAAAGAACCATTCAATTAAAAGAAAATTCTGTGACTTTACTACTCGAGTGCCTTAAATGGTTGAATACATAGGAACAAACATTTCCCCCCTTCTGCAAACACTATTTCACTTACAGGGTGCATATGAGGAAAGAATACAATATTTTGAATGGCATCATTAGAAATATCATTACTGAGTTACTGAGTGGCAAGACTGATTGATTCAGCAACATAAAGACAAGAGGGGACCACAGAGATGGTTCAGTGGTTAAGAGCACTGGCTGCTCTTGCAGAGAACCCAGGTTCGGTTCCCAGCACCCACGTTGGGGGTGCTGTACTTAACAATTGTCCTTAACTACAGTTCCAGTGCATTTGATACCCTCTTCTGACCTCCATGGGCAGTGCAGGACATGGGTGTACTTACATATGTGCAAGCACAATCTAGTTTGTGTCTCCATTGCTGTGACAAAATACTCTGACCAATACCAAGTTGGGGACGTGAGGGTTTATTTAGCTTAAATCTCCCTGTGATCATGACTTTTACTATCTACAGCACAGCAAACCTAACTCAGGCATGCATTGTGGTAACTACGAACTGTACTTAACTCCAGTTCCAGGGTAATCCAAAGCTCCTTTCTGACCTCCGCGGCATTGTATGACATGGGTGCACTCACATACATGCAGGCAATACACTCATACACATAAAATTAAAAAAAAAAATTTTAAAAATTTTAAATCTCTACATATATTCAGCTAAAATGACATCCAGTGCTCTGACCAGATGTACTCCTTAAACAAGAATCTTGTCTAATGACTAGTAGTAATAGGAACATACAACCGAAGTGTTCCAACTGGGCCTGCTCAGTACTACTGCCTAGTGATACCTGAGTTTCACTGTAAGAGTTTCATTTCTCAGTTTTAGGAACTGAAGACAGTCTCAAAACACCACTTTTATCTGTATCACATTCACCCTTCCTGTGACATTTCCTATATTTTCCAGGATAACTGCATATTAATGAGAATTCAATTCCTATTATGTCCTCTCAGTGTAAATACAGTCCAGAGTTTAATACAATATGTGTTTAGGAAAAGTGTTGTGACCAGGTGTTATATATTAACATTTTTCTAAGGACCTAACTTCCTTAATTGAATGGAACATTGAATCTGATTCAAGATATGTCAGGGACATGATCAGAATGTGGAATTCATGAAATGTGAGTGGACACTCCAAAGACCTTAAGGGCAACTGCGATTATAAATAGCTGCAAACTGGGGCTAGAGAGATGGCTCAGTGGTTAAGAACACTGGCTGTTCTTGTGGAAGACCCAGGTTCGAATCCCAGCTCCCACATGGCAGCTAACAACTGTCCATAACTCCAGTTCCAGGGAACCCGAAAGCTCTTCTGTCCTCTGCGGGCACTGCACGACATAGGTGTACTTGCCTACATGCAGGCAATACATGTATACACATAAAATAAAAAATAAAATATAAATAGCTGTAAACCTAAACAAATGCAGAGAAAGAATAGTGGCATGATGCCTGTGGAGCTAGGGGTGAAACGGAAGAAAAATCCATAGAAAGTTGGGAATTGAAAAGATTATTCAAATGTATTGCCCTGTAAAAATCAAACATTTTCATGATATCCCTTAAAAACAAAAACTAAGGAAAAAATTGATTTTTTTCACTTGAAAGAATACTGTGCTGGATAGATTTAGTTTCAACTTGACACACCTGGGTTGAGGGAGCCTCAGTTGAGGAATTACCTCTATTGGACTGGCCTGTGGCCATGCCTGAGGGGCATTTTCTTGATGAATGATGTGGGAGGGCCCAGCCCACTGTGGTGGTGCCACCCGTGGGCAGGTGGGTCTATGTTGCATAAGAAAGCAGGCTGAGCAGGGGCCACGGGAGCAAGCCAGTAAGCAGCATTCCTCCATGGCCTTTGCTCCAGCTCCTGCCTCCAGGTTCCTGCCCTGAGTTCCTACCTTGGGCTCCCTGATTAACTGCGACCTGGGAGATGTAAGACAAATAAACCCTTTCCTCCCCAAATTGGTATTGGTCAGAGTATTTTGTCACAGCAATGAAGAACAAACCAGGACAAATACTGAGCATGTCTTCTAAAGAATGTTAATATGTTTTCTATAGAGTAGTTCGTATTTTCAAGTTCAATACTAAGCACTGTTGTGCTACTTGAAATCACAGATATTGTCATGGAAAACATAATTTTCTAGTATAATATATGTACAACTTCTCACATGTATAATATACAAGTAAATCACATAAATTTGCATAGGGAAATTCAGAAACATTGAGATAGGTGACCTTTTAAGTACTGTGCTGAATCAAACTCAGGGCCTCTTATCTTAGGCATCTAGCACTACCTAAAATCAGAACATGAGGTATGGGACATTTCACAATGTGTTCCATGTAGAGCAGAGCACATAACTTATCTTCCATGATTTCCAGTTTTGTTGGCAAGTAAGTCATGAGCATTTGATTGTTACAAAATCAACTCCCAGAGTCTCAGGTGTTGAATATTTGGGCTCTGGATATCAGGATTCACAAAAAGATTTATGGAAAGGCAATTGGATCATGACCGTGACTTCATAGTTGTTTCTCCATTCAGCCATGATTGGAAAAGAGGTCACTGACGTACAATATTTAAGCACATATTTTGCCTCAGCCCTCGGAAAGACCTTCTCTATCTCTATCTCAATCTTTGTTCCTCCCTCTCTCTCCTTCCTTCAGGATGAGAACTGTCCCCCTGCCACATGGTTGCCAGACTCCTACCTATTCTTTCTCTGTTAAGATGTATCAATAGAAACAAATATATATCTAAACTTTGTAACAATGATTTTCAAAAAAGCCTCTTCACTTTACTTCATGTTTCAGGTATTTTGTCTCAGCAGAGGAGTTTCACTCACACATAACTATTTTGAATTTCTGTTTCATTACATAGTGTAGAAGGTGCACATACATATAAGCACTCCTTTACGTTGTCTTAGTCTTAAACTTTACCCAGAGTCTCACATGTTTACACCTTTCTTTCAATGTAAAGGAAAATCCAAATCCATGTTCAGTTGTCCCATAAAGAGGTGGGGGGTAGATGCAAAGAAATAGTCTCAACTTTTAAATACATCAATATTCATAAATTGGGACTAAAATGACAAAGCCAGGTAATCTTCATTATATTTATCACAATGTCTCTAATACACTACTTAATCTCTAATAAATTGATTATGCAAATTATTTGAGAGTAAGTCCTCATGGAACAGAACCCCTAGAAAAGCTAATGCACTGATTTACCTAATTTTGAAAGATTTTTCTGTATTAGTCTTTGTTTACCATCCACTGAAACAAGATGTGTTTTTATTTGGAAGGAAGATTCTTCAAAGAATTTCCATGTGACATCACTAAACACATGCTGGATTTATTTTAAAGAATCAACTTATATGCAGGTTTAAAAGTTTTGAAATGATAAATTAGATGAAAGAAACAGGATTTATTTAAATTAGTAGACAACTTGTATGGCATTACACACCATTTTCAAAGAGCAACACTAAAATTTTAATACAGCTATGGATGAGTATATAAATATACTTATGTTTTACGATTATTTTCTCAATTTAGTTTTACACAAAAATTTTATTAATAACATTCAAAAATATTTAAAATTTTAATTTAATAAGACATTAGTAATTGAGTGAACTTACACGCAAAGGTGGTACCCTTCGCCAGACCCCCCCTTCCTGTCTTTGGAAAATCCCCTAGACTGAGTGCCCCTTGGACCCTCCCATGCCTAACTGTGGAAATCCCCTGGACAGGTACCCCACCTCCCTCCAGGTTCCCTCCTTGTCAGACAGAACAAAGACATCTCCTGGAACAACCTGTAGTCCAAGGCAGAGGAAGAACAGCATTGTGCCTCAATGCAGGTAGCCAATGGCTACAAAAGTTACAGGGTCTGAAAATCCCCTTCAGTTGTTTCAAACTCTTTCCTAGTACTTCTGATTTTTGTTACTATAGAAATCCCGTTTTGTGGTTTTTATGCTTGAAAGCCCTGCACTTTCACAGCTCAGAGGTCGCAGTACAGCTCCCAAGTCTGTGTCCCCAGCGGTTGGTTCCAATAAAGCGCTTGTGTTTTACTGAGACTCAGTGTCTGAGTGGTCAATTCAGGAAAGTCTTCGGACCCCCAAAACACACATATTCATCTTATGAATCAAAATATAGTTCATTTCAAATATTCAGGAATGACTGTTTTGAATTAGCAGAGGACTGAAGCCCAGCAGTGCTACTTTACACTGACGTGCATTCTTAGTGCACTCAATAAATGAAGCAAATCAACATTTTGATGTCACTCATGAATTCTGCATAAGGCATTATTAACTCACACTGTCAACTAATAGTAGTGATGCCTTGATAATGTACGGAGTCATCAGTTCTCATGCAGCCACTACTGAAACAAATTATCACATAATCCCTAGAAAGCAAGAGAGACTGAATTTATTTCCATATTAAATTAACAAATAATGTACAGTCTTCAAAAAGCTACAGTACTGGGAACACAGCTAAGTTTCCTGTAGATATGAGTCTATCTACACATATATCAATATATGTTTTTGAGTATTTACATTTTTGTATAAATATAATTTACAATGATATCTTACATAATAACTTTTTTTCTTTCCATCAATAGTATTCTGACTTGGCAGACAATATCTCCCTTTAGCCCCAGCTGGCCTGGAACTATGTAGACCACGCTGGCCTTAAACTCACAGAGATCCACCTGCCTCTGCCTCTCAAGTACTGGGACTTTAGATGACAGTGTCTTCAATTTTTAACACTATCTGCCATTTTCAAAGACCTAGGCTAAAATCTAAAAGGATAGTAAAATGTTAAAAATCACAAAACTTTCCAGGCGTGGTGGCGGATGCCTTTAATCTGTGAGTTCAGGGCCAGCCTGGTCTACATAGTGACTTCCAGGACAGCTGGGGCTTCAGGAAGACCCTGTCTCAAAAAGATAAAAAATAAATAAATAAATAAAAATCACGAAACTTGTAGGGTAAAATTTTCATTTTTGTCTGGTTCTTTTGTTTTTAACCACATCAATTAATACTGAAAATATCTAACCATTCTTTCTATTGTGTTATTCAGCACTAAATTAACATACTTTGCAAATTATTCTCACCCATGAGTCATTGAAAATCATTGCTTTTGGATACTCAGGATTCTCCTTTTCTTTTCCTATGGTAGAAATATGCCAAACATACATCACACTAAAATGCATTCTCACTTATCAAAAAATAAATAAAAAATTCGTCTACTATGATGAATTTTCCTTGTCCATGAATTATTCACAGAACAAATGGAACTAGTGAAGCATTGCTAATGCATTGAAGGAAAATATATCCCTTCAACTGAGTCAAAAAATGTTATATATTTTGATATTACCCTTTATAAATTAGAAAATATGAATTTTGGGGTTTTTTTTTTTTTTTTTTTTTGCTGAGACAGGGTCTCCCTATAGCCACGGGTGACCTCAAACTCAGAATGAACACCAACCTGGCATTGAACTCCCAGAGATCTGTCTGTCTCTGCCTCCCAAGTCCTGGGACTATAACCGTGAACCATCATGCCCAGTGAAAATATAAATTTAGTTGAAGGTAAAATTAGCCTATGGCTTCAAATATTTCTAAATAAGACAGTTACATCTATCAAAATATATACCATTTGATGAAAATGTAGAAATTACTGACATAAATTCTTAAAATATTTTCTGTAACATTCTACACTCTCATATTATAGTGAGTGTACTGTGCCCTGGTCATTTTATTATGGAATTTCCACTGTTAAAAAGATTTGGATAAATATTTTCCCCTTTCATATCTAAATTAAGATACTGCTACTTCATACACTTTAGGATATTCCAAGTCGCATATATGTGTTAACATTTTCATGTATTCACATGCTATTTAGAGAGTATGTAGCAATTCATTGACACTTAGGTGCTTTATTGACACAGTGTATTCTTTGACAGTAAATAATGAGATATTAATCTTTGAATTGTGTGAGGTTCCTGTTCACTATGAAATATCTAATGTTTCCTAAGACAGGAGCCATTTGTAAATGGTAGCTGACATGATTTTTATCTGTAGGTTCTCAATAAATAAGGATTCTGTGACATTCAACAAGATTGTATGGGAAAGGGAACACTTTCTCACAGTTTTTATGTTGCTAGCTTCACACACATATGAATTAAAATAAATTTTGATTGGAAATTTTGCAATATTAAACTTAATTCTGTTTTCCTTCAGTACACTATGAAGCTTTGTAATATATAAACATAAGCATCTGAATATTTTCCAGACTTTTAGATATATCCCTCTACTACAGATTCTGTTTTGTTTTCTAAGGATTGAGCCCAGGGTAAACAATGTACCACATTCTATACAACTGTAAACTCTCTCTCTAGTATGAATTTTTGATAACTGCCACCATGACATATGATTAAAGGAATTGCCTTGTTCCTTATATATCCAGAGTTGAAATACAAGTACAGTACTTCTCTTTTCAATCGTGGAGTTTCTCTCTACAGTGAATTTTCTGTCTTCTGTGTGCTGAGCTCTCAGTTTGTCACATTCTTCTTTTCGGAATGGTTACTTGCAGTATGAATTCTCTGATGAAACATTAAATCTGACAAACGACTAAAGGACTTGTTACATGCTTCACATTTGTAGGATTTCTCTCAAATATGATTTACATGATGTGCCCTAAGATGAGACATATTTTTAAAGGACTTCTTACATTCCTCATATTTGCAGGGATTCTCTTTGATATGAATTCTCTGATGTGTCTCATAAGTTTAACTCACTGTAAAGGATTTTTTCACATTCTTCACATCTCTAGGGTTTCTCTCCAGTATGTATTCGCCAATGTCCTCTAATAATTGACGTGTCTAAAGGACTTGCCACATTCTTCACATCTGAGGGTTTCTCTCCAGTATGTATTCAATGATGTACTCTAAGATCTGACATTTCACTAAAGGCCTTGGCACATTCTTCACATCTCTAGGGTTTTCTCGCCAGTACGTATCTGCTGATGTCCTCTAAGAATTGACATTTCACTAACATAATTAACACATTCCTCACACTTGTAGGGTTTCTCTCCTGTATGAACTCACTGATGTAATTGAAATGTTCACATATGAGCAAAGGCCTTGGCACATTCTTCATATCTGTAGAGCTTCTCTTCAGTATGTATTTGCTGATGTATTCTAAGACTTGCTATTCGACTAAAGGGCTTGCCACATTCTTCACAACTATAGGGTTTCTCTCCAGTATGTATTCGCTGATGTACTCTAAGATGTGACATTTGCTTAAAGGACTTGCCGCATTGTTCACATCCATAAGGTTTCTCTCCAGTATGTATTCGCTGATGTATTCTAAGACTTGACATTCGACTAAAGGCCTTGCCACATTCTTCACAATTGTAGGGTTTCTCTCCAGTATGTATTCGCTGATGTACTTTAAGACTTGACATTTCACAAAAGGATGTGCCACATTCTTCACATCTGTAGGGTTTCTCTCCAGTATGTATTCGCTGATGTACTCTAAGAGATGTCATGTGTCTAAAGAACTTGTCACATTCTACACATCTGTAGGGTTTCTCTCCAGTATGTATTCGCTGATGACCTCTAAGACTTGACATTTCATTAAAGGACTTGCCACATTCTTCACATTTGAAGCGTTTCTCTCCAGTGCACACTCGTTGATGTCCTCTAAGGCTTGACATTTCACTAAAGGACTTGCCACATTCTTTGTATCTGAAGGGTTTCTCTCCAGTATGTTTCTGCTGATGTCCTCTAAGCCCTAACTTGCTACGAAAAGTCTTGCCACATTCTTCACATCTGTAAGGTTTCTCTCCAGTGTGTATTTGCTGATGTCCTCTAAGACTTGTCATGCGAGTAAATGTCTTGCCACATTCTTCACATCTGTAGGGTTTCTCTCCAGTGTGGATTCGCTGATGACCTCTAAGACTTTCCTTTTCACTAAATGACTTGCCACATTCTTCACATCTATAGGGTTTCTCTCCAGTATGTATCTGCTGATGTTTTCTAAGGCTTGCCATGCGACTAAATGTCTTGCCACATTCTTCACATTTGTAGGGTTTCTCTCCAGTGTGTATTCGCTGATGACCTCTAAGACTTGCCTTTTCACGAAAGGATTTGCCACATTCTTCACATCTGTAGGGTTTCTCTCCAGTATGTATCTGCTGATGTCTTCTAAGCCTTGACATGCAACTAAATGCCTTCCCACATTCTTCGCATCTGTAGGGTTTCTCTCCGGTATGTATTCGCTGATGTATTCTAATATATGACATGCTACTAAAGGACTTGCCACATTCTGCACAGTTGTATGGTTTCTCTCCTGTATGTATTTGCCGATGTAATTGAAATGTTGACATATGAGTAAAGGCCTTGGCACATTCTTCACATCTGTACAGCTTCTCTCCTTTGTGCATTCGCTGATGTCCTCTAAAATGTGACATTTGACTAAAGAACTTGCCACATTTTTTACATTTGTAGGGTTTCTCTCCAGTATGTATTCGCTGATGTACTCTAAGATCTGACATGTGACTAAAGGACTTGCCACATTCTTCACAACTATAGGGTTTCTCTCCAGTATGTATTCGCTGATGTACTCTAAAATGTGACCATTTACTAAAGAACTTGCCACATTCTTCACATCTGTAGGGTTTCTCTCCAGTATGTATTCGCTGATGCACTCTAAGATCTGACAAGTGACTGAAGGACTTGCCACATTCTTCACATCTGTATGGTTTCTCTCCTGTATGCATTCGCTGATGTGCTCTAAGATGTGCCATTTGACTAAAGGACTTGCCACATTCTTCACATCTGTAAGGTTTTTCTCCTGTATGTATTCGCTGATGTACTCGAAGATGTGACATTCGACTAAAGGACTTGCCACATTCTTCACATCTGTAGGGTTTCTCTCCTCTATGCATTTGCTGATGTCCTCTAAGATGTGACATTCAATTAAAGGACTTTCCACATTCTTCACATCTGTAGGGTTTCTCTCCTGTATGCATTCGCTGATGTACTCTAAGCCTTGACATTTCATTAAAGGACTTGCCACATTCTTCACTTTTGTGGGGTTTCTCTCCAGTATGATTTCCTTGATGTAATTTGAAACTTGACATCGAAGTAAAGGACCTGTCACATTCTTCACATCTGTAGGGTTTCTCTACATTATACAGCCTCTGATGTCTTCTAAGAGTTGAGTTCTCCAGGCAAAGGAAAAAGAACACATTTTAATATAGAGAATAGAGGTGAAACAATCACACACAGATACATAAGGAACATGTAATATGCATGAATACAATTTCGTTTAAGGACTTGCCACATTCTTCACTTTTGTGGGGTTTCTCTCCAGTATGACTTCCTTGATGTAATTTGAAACTTGACATCGAAGTAAAGGACCTGTTACATTCTTCACATCTGTAGGGTTTCTCTACATTATACAGCCTCTGATGTCTTCTAAGAGTTGAGTTCTGGTTGGCTACAGTCTCCCCTCTTCACATCCCAGGGCTCTTTGCTTTTCTCCACATGGGAGACGAGAACAGGCGTACACACAGCAAGACCTACAGACACCAGATTGCTGTAGTTCTCCAACATCACCTCTCTGTACAAAGCCCTCCTTTGAGAAACATTCAAATAAACAAAAATAAAAATCTATGGCATGCGGCCAGGCGTGGTGGTGCACACCTTTAATCCCAGCACTTGGGAGGTGAATCTCTGAGTTTAATGCCAGCCTGGTCTACATAGAGAGTTACAGGACAGCTGAGGCTACAGGGAGACTCTATCTCAAAAAGACACAAAGGAAAAAAACAAAAAAAATAAAATAAAAAACAAGAAAAAAAAATACGGTGTAAATGAGGGAGATGAAATCAAAACTAAAAATATATGAAAAATACAGAAGTAAATGGATGTACAATCACAAGAGAGTCATTTAGAAAGGTGAAATAAGCATTAACAGAGCTCTACATGTAAGTCAAAGGCAACATAAGAAAAATACTAAGCAAAAAAAAAAAAAAAAAAAAAAAACTGAAAAGAAGCCATCTCTCTCCTCCCTCTGAGTCTCCTTTCCAGGCAATCTTACATAAACAATCTTCTCTTTCAAGAAACTTCCTTTCAGTTCACTGAAAATCTACTTCACCTGCTCCTTGGTTTCCTTTTCCTTCACCGCTGAGTAGAAGTCCATTTTATAAATGAACCACATTTACAAGACGCCTTCATAGACTAATGTACATTTGGGTTGTGCACCAACAAAAATTAGACTACATTTGTTGCACTGAAAGTGAACATATTAACTAAAATCGACTTGCAGAGGATGTATCTCTTAAAATAGATGGAGGAAGGAGGTCATTTGAAGAAATGTACCAATTCATGACAGCCAGTCATCACTTCAGAATTTATGGAAGCAAACACAATACAGAGAGAAGAAAGATACTCTCATTCATGGGAACAGAAGTCAGAATACAATTGTAAAGAGTAACTGATGAACACACCTGCCCCAGAAGGGCTCTACCATTAGCAACACACAAAACAATGTAAGGCCAATATTAATACTAATAAATACTAATTTTTAATATTAATTTAATATTTGATAATTAATACTAATCTACGATTCTAAGTCACAACACCAGCAAAATCACTGAATAGAAAATGCTCTCACAATAATATTAAATGAAAAGAGCCTCAAGTCACCACTTAAAACACAGAGTCAAGAAGAATGGGTTCAAAGTCAGACTGAAGTATCTCCTGTCCAAGAAACACTTTACTGAAAATGACATCCAGAAACCCAGAATTAATTATGGCAAACAAGCAACCAGCTAAAACAATATATATTTTCCCAAAATTTGGAGCAAAAAACCCTCAAGATGTGAATTATTTCATAGAGGAACAAGCTTTCAATGATAGCCAAAGATTGTTACTTAGAGAATGTAAGGATGAAAATTTTTCAGATTTCATAGAAATTATTCTAGCAAAGATTACAGTATGGGTTGCAAAGCCAGCATCATCTAAAACATATGGTGTTAAAACTTGACTGAACTGCTTGCTTGCCCACCTACAGGAACAAACATGTGGCTGCTTGTCTTACCAAGGACTTTACCTTTTGGATTTAACCTTTTTTTTTCTTCTTCTTAAATATTTTATCTGTTATATTTATGTGTATGTGTGTATTGCCTGCATGTAGGTAAGTGCGCGCATGTCATGCAATGCCTGCAGATGACAGAAGAGGCTGTTGGATCCCCTGGAACTGGAGTTACAGAGAGGTGTTAGCTGCCATGTGGGTGCTGGGATTTGAACCCAGGTCTTCTGCAAGAACAACCAGTGTTCTTAACCACTGAGCCATCTCTCCAGCCCTGGACTTAATGTTTAAAAGCGCCCATCCTCTCCCACTCAGTGCAGCATTCTCTAAATTGCCTCCAAGAGTGCAGTCATTAGCAAGCTAAATGAATTCAGCTGATTAAGAAAAAATAAAAAATGATCTTGTATTTTTAAATAATAGTGGAAGAAAACTACAAATAAATAAGGAAAAAAATGAAAGTTTGTGGAAATACTTGCTTATTGAGTAAATTTCATTTAAATGAATTTTGGGTTATTGTTATAACCAAGATGGGAATTTTCAAAATCCTACAAATTTCTTCTTTGAAGAAAGAATTTGATGGATATAAATCATGACCTCAAATATAGGTGTGAATAAAATAAATAACATAAAAATGGAATTAAATTTTCTCCTGAATGAAAAAGATAAACACAGTGCATTAGATGGTGAGAAATAACCCATAGAAAAGGAAAAAAAAAAAAAAAAGACAAAAACTGCTTTAATATAAAACATTAAGTGAAATCCATCACTCTATCCATTGAAAAAACTGACCAAAGACAGGACAAGGGAATCAAAAAAAGTGCTAGCAAAAACAAATTAATAAAATACAGGTGAGAAGGAGTTGTTAAAAGAGACTTCAATGAAATACAAACTGTCATTAAGGAATAACTGATACATGTTCAGAAAGCTAAATAAAATGGATCTAGAACAAATGCATGAATTCCTTAGAACACTTGACCTGTTGATATTAAGTGCAAAAGAAAGACACTGAAGCAGCATTTCAACGTCTCCAAGGAACGACAGCCCCAGTCTAGATGGGATCACTACTGATATCTCACAAATATTTTTTTCAGTCACTTAACACTATATTTGGAAAACAAACAAAAAGTACAGTTACATACAAAGCCAGATATCACCCATGTATCAATATTTAGATTTGAATTTGTGTAGCATATGTGTG
This sequence comes from Nannospalax galili, assembly GCF_000622305.1. Classification (NCBI taxonomy): domain Eukaryota; kingdom Metazoa; phylum Chordata; class Mammalia; order Rodentia; family Spalacidae; genus Nannospalax; species Nannospalax galili. Next base: position 355,793 of record NW_008328101.1, read on the forward strand.
AGCATTTAAATGGAGGAGGACATAATGGTATGTGATATACTTTTTTAAAATTTTTCCCACACTTTTTATTAGTTTTATGTGAATTTCAAAGAAAGTATTTTTGCTATATTACCCTCCATGGCTAGACATCATCGCATAACCATCCCTTCACGACCTACACAATATTTTGTTCCTTGATTATGTTTTTAGTTTATTTTTTACACAAATATAAAATTTGCACTGAACTGAACATAAACACTAGAGTAGGGGCCATCCATGGGGAGAAGCTGACATGCTTGAGGTCACATACTTGAAGAACTCTGACTCCCTCCCAGGACCTATCAATTACCAACAGCTCAGGACCAAGGGTGGAATTTGTGCCCAGCCCCCCTCTTCATTCTGGGAATAAAGGCATGTGTCACCACACTGGCTTGTTCTTTGGTTTTTTGGATGTTGTCCATGGTGAGTGGATAATAAATCTCAAAATGGTTTTAAATTAGATTTCCCTTAACACTACTGATGTACAACATTTTAAAAGAAGATCTGAGACATTTATATTTCATCCTTGGAGAACTGCCTCTTAGGCTCCTTGCCCCATATTAAATGGGTTTCATCTTTGGAGAACTGCCTGTTCAGCCTCTTCAGCTCCTTGCCCCGTATTAAATAGCTTGTATGTTTTTTGATGTTTAGTATTTTGAGTTCATCGTACATTCTCAATACTAACTGCTCTAACCACCAGAATTTGATGACAAGATGCTGCTGCTGAAGACACTACACTCATAAGGATGAGAAGGAAAAAGGAGAAATCAAGCTGGTACTGACTTCAAAGCTTCATCTCTACTGACTAGTCTTCACAGTGCTGGAAGGTGCTTTGTATGTTACCACAGAGAAAACTGATCATCAGCTTTACCAGATGTGAATCCTCTGAGCTACAGCAACAACTCTTCTGGCAGGCAACAGTGACACAAATATTTTGGGAGCTAACAATCACTTTCTAATTGCATTTAAGGTCTCCTTCATAAGGTAAAGCCCATATCTGACATGGCTATCAGGCTTAGGGTTCATAGGACAGGGCCTAATACTATTACTCTGCTAAATGTATTTAGTACTAAACTGACCCCAAATGACTTATTGTTATACCAGTAGACTAATGAATCTCTCAATTGTCACTAGTGAAGCTTCTGTATGCAGCACATGGTGAATCATACAAAGACCCACAACTGAATAATGTGCAGATAATTACACTGCATAGTACCTATCCCCAAGTAGGCATATCAAAATTCTGCCTCCAAAGCCACAGGGATTGTTGCAGAATAGCAAACAGAAATGGTTTAAGAGTAACAGAGGAATAACACAAGGAAATAGAGATTTACAGAGAGTTGGGAAGTAGCTCATGAAATCACAGAGTTACAACCCTAACCCTCACATAAGCTCAAAACAGGCAAAATCCCAGCACAGACATGGGGAGGTTGGTAAGAAACATCAATGCTGCTTGAGGAAGTATTGCCCTCCACAGGCTTCGGGGAGGGAGAGAAAGTGTCTCTTTCATGGATGGGATCCTTCATAGGTTGATCAGGCTCAGGTGGCTGACTACACACACACACACACACACACACACACACATATGAAGAGAGACAGCGAGACCTTGAAATTGGGTAGAGGTATTAAAGGAACTACGGAGAGGGAAGAATATCTAAATACAATCAACACACACTATGAAATATTTTTTTAATTCAATAATAAAGAAATTGAACCCATAGAATAATAGGCACATGAAACAAAATTTCATATATTGTGAAAAGATACATTGGTTGCGTGCATGAAATTTTCAAATGATTAATACGATGGTTATGTTTTAAAGAAGAGTGATAACTGTATCGAATCATGAACCATCGGCACTCAGAAGTGGCACAAGGATAAAATAGAGTGTGTAAAAGTATTTTAGTGGTAAACTTAAAGAATATACCTATAATAAGCCTGGCGTTGTGGAGCACACCTTTAATCCCAGCACTCAGAAGGCAGGGGCAGGCAGATCTCTGTGAGTTCAAGGCCAGCCTGGTCTACATAGGAAGTTCCAGGAAGGGAGAAAAAAAAAACCTATAATCATTTTGAAAATCCTCAAAGGAACAATATGTGAAATAATGTGTAGTCAACAGCTTTCCAAAAATGTGCTGAATGGCAGAAAACTAAGAGATGCATCAAGTACTGAATGGAAGAGTCATGTGGGACATTCACAGTGTCCTATGCACTCCTAGTCGGTTTTGTTGTTGTTGTTGTTTTTCCTAGTCTTTTTGAGATGGGGTTTCTCTGTAGCCCCAGCTGGCCTTCACTAGGTACAACAGGCTGTCCTTGATCTCATGGAGATCCACCTGCTTCTGCATTCCTAGTACTGGGGATAAAGGCATGCACCAACACAGCTGTCAATGTCTACTCTTAACAGCAACTTGCATTGAATAATTGTATAGCCTTTTAAAACTCACTGGTTGGTAACATTAATATCAGTATAATCAAATATATGGAAATATTTCTAAAAGAGAATTCAAATACATAGATATTTTAAGTTAAAAGGAAAAAGAACTGTTCAATTAAATGAAAATCCCATGACTTTACCATTCCACTTGAGTGCTTGAAATCATTGAATACATTTGAAAAAACATCCTTTTTTTTTTTTTTTTTGATTTACAGGGTGAGCATGAGGAAAGACTATAACATTTGAATGGCGTTATTAGAAGTCCCATTACTGAGTGAGTGACAGGACTGATTGGTTCAGCAACTTAAAGACAACGGGGGCCTGCGGAGATGGTTCAGTGGTTAAGAGTACTGGCTGCTCTTGCATAGCACCCAGCACCCATGTGATGGGTAACAACTGTCCTTAACTAGAGTTCTACCAGATTCCATACCCTCTTCTGACCACCATGGGTAGTGCAGGACATGGGTGAACTTACATATATGCAAGCAATACACTCATGCCCTGTTCTAGTTTGTGTCTCCATTGCTGTGACAAAATACTCTGACCAATACCAAGTTGGGGAGGACAGTGTTTATTAAGCTTAAATCTCCCAAATCACAGCTCATCGCGGAGTCCAAGGTAGGAACTCAGGGCAGAAACCTGGAGCATAGGCCATAGAGGAATGCTGCTTACTGGTTTGTTCCCTGACCCTTGCTCAACCTGCTTTCTTATACAACATAGACCCACCTGCCAAGGGATGTCACCACCCACAGTGGGCTGGACCATCCCACATCACTCAATAATCAAGAAGATGTCCCACAGACATGGTCACGGGTCAGTCCAATGGAGGTAATTCCCCAAGTGAAGATCCCTAAACCCAGATATGTCAAGTTGACACTAAAGCTATCCAGCACAACTGACCCCTTGTCAACTTCACACAAACACATCACTATTAAACCATAACTTTTCCATTTCTTGTCCCAAAGGTACAATGTTAACATTAGTATCATAATATAAGAAAGTACAACCTTAAAAGCAAAACAGTCCTTTAAAAAATCTAAGCATTTAAAAGTCCACAGACTCTTTTAAAAGTCTCTTAACTTCGGGCTCCTGTTAAATCCAAAACAAGTCTTGTCTTATTTCAAAAGGGAAGAATCATGTACACCTAAGCAAATCCTAAGTCCAGGAAAGCAGCTCAAGGCTGCACATCTGAGATTTGCTCACTACCTTCTGGGCTCCAAAGGGTTTTGGCAGCTCCACTTCTCTGACTCGGCTGTC
>NW_008328102.1:0-1882 GCF_000622305.1 Nannospalax galili
TGTTTTATGTCATACACTTATAAATTTTGTTATAAAACAGAACCCTTTAAATATTTTCTCAGAATTTTTCAGGTATATAATTCCTTATACTAAGTAAATCCACAATGCTGTGCAATATCCTCCTGCCTAAGATATATTAACCCCTTTAACCAACATTTTCCAGTTCCCACAACCCCCATCTTCTATTATCCATCATTCTTTTCTCTCCCTGCATTAACTCAGCCTTTTAACTTTTGACAAATAACCAAGATTACGTGATCTCTGCATTTCTCTGCATGACTTTTTAACATAACATAATGTCCCCCAGCTTCATTATATACAGTATGATGAATGAAAGTACTTTCTTCTAAGGTCAACTAGTATTTCATTGTGCATCTATACAATATTTTCTTTATCAATGTATACTTAGATTTATACTATACCTTAGCTATAGTGAAAAATGATGTCTTGAACTTCAATGTGCAGGAGTCCTTTCCACACACTGATTTCATTTTTAACATTTCACCAGTAATGAATTTTATGTATACTGTAGTGGTTCAATTTTTTAATTTTGGAGGATATTCCTTATCTCTACTGTACATTATTTACTGAGGCAGAATCTCTGACTAACTTGGAGCTCTCTAATTCCAGATAATCTAGCTAACCATCTCACCCAGGGATCGCTTATCTCTGCCTCCAAAGTGCTGAGATGACAGGTGGCTACCATGCCTGCCTATCATTTACGTGGGTTCTGGGAATCTGAACTCTGGGTACTCATGCCTTCCCAATAAGTGCTTTATCCACTGAAACATTTTCTCAACCCGTCTCTTGGGCTGTTATTGTGCTGTAACATTGTATGTGCCTCTACTCTGACTACTCATTATAAAGAAATCTCCTGATGTCTCCCAAGGAATCCCAGTCTCTTCTCATCACATAATACCATGTCTCAGATTGGAGGGAAAAGCCATAGCACCTTCATCACCACTTCATTATTTGAATTTGCTTTGAGACGTTATGTTAGTGCCGTATAGGAAAGAATATCACAATATAATTACTTCAAGACCTCTGTATCTCATAGGGAGATCATAATGATGCAGTAAGGTACTAGAAAATGAGGTGCTTGTGTGTGTTTGTGTGTGTTATGTGTGCACACATACTTAGCTGGGTGTGTATGCACATGTGGATGCCATAGGAAGACATTGGGAGTCTTCCTCCATTTTCTCTATCTTATTTTCCAAGACAGGACCTCTCACTGAACTTGTAGTTCACCATTTCGGTTAATTTGTTAGTCAGAGAGTTGCAGATATTCTCCTGCCTCCATACACCACTACTGGGGTTACAGATGTATATTGCCATGCCTGGCATTTGAAGATGCTGGGGATTTGAACTTAGGTTACCTTGCTTTGCCAGCATGTGCACTTACCCTTAAGGCAGTTTTTCAGCCACAAGACATGTTTTCCATCTATAATACACATTGAAAATACAACACATAGCTGTAGCTCCCTTCCTTCCTTCTTTCCTTCTTTCCTTTCTTCCTTCCTTGCTTTCTTTTTTCTTCCTTTCTTCATATATATACACACTCATCAGTAAGCACTGATGCTCTAAGTCATGATATACAACAGTGAAAGCAAGCCATTATAATAATCACAACCATAACAACTTCTATTCCACTAAATAGAGCAAAGACAAATATGTATGATATTTCAGATACTGATAGGAGATTTGAGGTGAAATAAGAAAAGACAAGAAGACAGCAAAAAGTAAATGATAATGTAGGGGGAGGATTTTGTATACAGTATGTAGAAATCAAGGAATCTTCAGAGACTCAGACAATAAATATAAAAAGAATGAAGTGTGTAGAGGACCAAAGATAAGGGAACAATATTTTCACAAATTTCACCCA
>NW_008328102.1:2959-4404 GCF_000622305.1 Nannospalax galili
AGATTTAGGTGTAGAAGTTGCATTGCATATGTGTCACTTAAGGGTGGACACCTCAAAGACATTTATTCCCTATGTTTGAGCAGTTGTGGAACTTTGTAATAGTCTCCAGGTATTGTAAAAAAAAAAGCTTCTTTGATGAATGGTGAGAGGTACACTTGTCAGGCTTGTCTGGTGCTGTAAAACAGCTTGTCCAAGCCTAGTCCCAGAGCAGGAGAATAGTGACTTGATTGTGTAGGGTAAATGGGATATCAGGACCAGCCCAAATCTGGCCTAGTCCTGGAGCTCTCACTTTCCCAAACAAGTGGAGAAAGAAGATGGGTCTTTTTAGTGCAGATAGATAAGACTGGTAGTATATATCTTACCAAGAAACATGAGAAATTCCTTTGGATGAATTAGACTTCAGAGACCAAATGCTATAGAACATGGAATGGAGGATATGCTCAGGAAATAGCAGAAGAAAGAATGTGATCCACAGTCCCCTTAAAAAGCTATTTCTTTTGGATTTAACTTTAGAAATGCAGGATTATGAGCTAAAAAAATCAGTATATTAATTTAGAGTGAAAATACTACTGTCAAATGGTCAGTTGTGTTCGTATTAGTCTTTTAGCATCCCAAGAAGGAAAACTATAGTAAGAACACTTTTATCCAGTGTATTAAGGGTGTATAGTTTGTAGCTATTTCATTTAGATGTTAGTTTAATAAAAATGTAAAATTAAAATTAAAATCTTATTTTACCACATAACTTTATCCAGATTCATCTACTTTTCATAATTTGGCTGATTTGATCTTGTTCATTTCCTCCTTCTCTTTCCTCCCTCCCTCCTTCTTTCCCCTCATTCTCTTCCCCATACAACCTCTTCTTTCCCTGCTACTCTCTCTCTCTCTCTCCTTACTCAACACACTTAAGTTAGAGATTTAACTGTAAATTAGAGAGTGTAAATTGTGTCCTTCAATTTATTTAGTGTGTAGTTGCTAAGAAAATGTTATAAGATTGAATTAATATGGCATAATAATCAAAATCAGGAAATCTAACCCTGATACAATTCCATCATCTAATTCATAGTCTACTTTCAAGTTTAGTCAATTATCCAAGTAATGTCCTGCATAGCTAATGTTTCTTGGCCCAGGATTCAGTTCATGACCACACATCACATTTAGTTCTCATAGGAATTTGATCTTCTCTAACCTGTAATAGCTCCTCAGCATTTTGATTTTTTAGTTTTGACATTATCAAGTAATATGGCTAATTGTTTTCTAGATTGCCTATAAATATGAATTTGCCTGATGCTTCTTCATAATTAGATTTAGGATATGTAATTTCTGCAGAGATACCACAAAAGTCATATTATATCTTTCTCAGTGCACTGTATCTTGTTGATGATGATATAAATGGAATTGACTTTTAAAATTTCATTTCAAAATAGTTTATTTAAAGTATATAATGT
>NW_008328102.1:4612-8405 GCF_000622305.1 Nannospalax galili
TAGCTTCTTTGCTATTTTTATAACCTTTTTCAGACCATATTAGACCAAGTACAATCAATGTTAAGTAAAAATGAAAAAATGAGCACATTTGCTAGGTGCCAAAGACATTGAATAACATTTGGTATTTTAGCATTTAGTGCAACATTAGGTATAACTTATTTATTTTTCAAGATGAAATTTGGTTTTATTTTTTCACCAGCAGATGAGTGAATATACACATAGTATTCAAGATGTAACTGAGAAAAGAAATGGAGCTACAGCCCTTTTGGAACTCCCCATTTTATCTTGTAGCTATAATTTTTTGACTGCAAAGTCAAGGAAGTGTCATTTTCTTTTTATTCTGGGAGATGTAATAAAAAGTGCTGAATTCTGATAAAACATGCTTGTATTGGAATAAACATATGGGAGACAGTCAACCAACATACTGGTTAACATTAACCAGGTTTAAAAATATTAATCTAACTTTGCATTAATATGATCAAGTCCCAGTTGTCTTTCTCTATTATCTTTTAATATCCTCATTGAATTATATTTGATAATATCTTGCTACAAAAATTATGACGTAAATTTTTTATGTTTGACTATATGAGGACTGTAAAATATAAATTTCATTTTCAATATATTTTCATTGATTTTTATGCCAGTGTAATGCTGACTTTGGAATCCAGGTAGTAGGAGAGTTGGAAATCTTGGGAACACTGAAAACAAATGAGAGTCACTTTGAAAAGGCCGGCCTGGGACCCTCTCTCCATGCTGCCAACCCAGAGTAATTCTAGCTGCAACCTGAACCCTGACCCACAGGTAGGTATGCAGCCCCAGAGCCCCACTCACAATCCAGACAATGACCTGTTCCTCCACTCAGCTGCCATAATGACTTGAGTAACTCCTTCAGAACCCTGACCTACAGGAAGATACGCAGCCGCAGAGCCTCAGAGGGGCACAGTTTGCGATCCTCCTCTCTGAGCTACTGATTGAGGCACGCACTGGCCAAACTCAAACTGAACCCAAACCTGAACCACAGGTAGGCACTCAACTCCAGAGTCCTGGCAGAGCCCAAAAAGTGATTCTTCGCTATGCATCATCTCCAGGACTGTGTGAATGGCTCCACAGAGCTTGAACCCCAGGTGGATACGCACCTCCAGAGCCATGCCTGGAGTGCAGACAGTGACCTCTGACAGGACAACGTGTGCCAAAGGAGATCAACCCCAGCCCTGACACCAAAGGAGCATTTGTAGAACCCTATGAGTCCTCCACAGACTTCTAAAATTGGCAGTGAGAACTTCCCACATCTACAGATAATTTGCTCCTGGGCTAAGAAGTGAACATATCACAAGTAGTATGGGAAACATTTCTGACACCCCATTTGCGCATCAACACAGTTACTCCAAGATACAAAACCTAGCACTATTCTGTTGATTCACAACTTTGCATGGTGAGGTAACAGCAATCAAACATACAGTCACTCGACAAATGTGAGACCAGATATCTACACCAAGAAATACCATCAACACCCTAACTCCAGATGCTTAGGTCACATCACAAGAAAGAATATGAAAAACCAAAACAATATGCTTCCTGCAGCAATAAGTACACCTATCACAATATCTCCTGAAATGAGCAACTAAGGTGATACAGAAGACACTGATTTCAAAGTAGCAATTATGGATATGCTCAATGAACTCAAAGAGGAAAGGTTAAATTCCAGAATGGAGTTGGTGAAAACACAAACAATGAAATAAAGAAAATAACTCAAGATATAAAATGTAATATCCTAAAGAAATAGAATTTCTGAAAAAAAAGCCAAACAGCAATAAAAACTGAAGGGAGAAATTCAATCTGGAAAATCAAACACGTAAAGTCTAAGCAATAGAATGGATCAAATAGAAATGAAAATATCATGCCTTGAAGATAAGATAGGGAAATTAGATCATTCCGTCAAGAAAAATGTTAAATTAAAAACAAACAAGCCCAGGAACACAATGTGCAGAAACTCTGGGACAGTATAAAAATTTCAAATCTACAAATCACAGATATATGAGAATGAGCAGAATCTCAGGTCCAAGGTGCCAAAAGTATTTTCAACAAAATCATTGAACAAAATTCATCAAATCTAAGGAAGAAGATGCCTATTCATGTGCAAGAGGTATACAAATCACCAAATAGGACCAGAAAATAAATTCCCCATGTCACAAAATATTCAAAACGCTAAATATACAGAACAAAGGATAGTGAAAGCTTCTAGAGAGAAAGTCCAAATCACATATAATGGGAGCCCTCTGAAACCTCATTGTAGATTCTGAAATTTCTGGGAGGGCATGGCCTGATGTTCTACAAATTCTTAAAGGTCTCAGATACCAACCCAGGCTATTACACCCAGCAAATGATCAGTTGAAATAGAAGGAGAAAGGAAATCTTTCCATGATAAAAACAAACTTCAGGAATTTATGTCCACAAAGTCAGCTTTACAATAGATACTGGGAGAAATGAGTCTTCTCTAATGAGAAGATTGAACACACCCGAGAAAGCACAAGGAACAATAAACAATTCCAGAGCAGTTAATCAAAAGATGACAAAGAAAACAAAACCACCACAACAAAATAACAGGATTTAATAAATATTGGTGAGAAATAACTCTTAATGTTAACTGTCTTAATTCTCAATAACAAGATACAGATTAATTGACTGGATTAGAAATGGATCATATCTTTTTGCTGCCTTCAAAAATACAACTGACCATTAAAAATAGACACCACCTTGAGAATAAAAGGATGGAAAAAGGCATTCCAAGCAAATGCATCTAAGAAAGAAGCAGATGTGGCTATTCTGGTATATGGTAAAAAAGACTTCAAACCAAAACTAGTCAGAAGGGATAGAAAAGGACATTTCATAGTCATTAATGAAAAATCCGCTGAGAGGCCATGTAATCCTAAATATATTCACCAAACACAGGACACCCAATTTCATAAAAGAAACACTATGAGATCTAAAATCACAAGATGATTCAAAGGCAGTGATAGTGGATGACATCCAGATCCCATTCTCATCAACACACAGGTTATCCAAACAAAATCTATACAGCAAAACTTACCCGTTCCAGACAAGAACTATATAGAAAATCTTACAAGTTAAATGATATCATAAATAAAAATGGACCTAAGAGATATTTACAGAACATTGTACGTAAACACCAAAGAACACATTTTCTTCTCAGCAATTATGGAATTTTCTCCCAAATCAACCACATATCAGGACATAAAGCAAGTTTCAACAAATTTTAAAAGTTTGAAATAACATCCTGTATCCTATCTGACCACAAAGGAATAAAGTCTGAGAAGTGGGAAAAAGTATGCAAACTGTTGAATCTAAAAAACACAACTGAATGAAAATTGGATCAAGGGAGAAATCAAAAACTAAATTTAAAAATTCACAGAATTGAATACAAATGAAAGTACAGTATATTAAAATCTATGGGACACAGGAAAGGCAGTCTGAAGATGGAAGTTTATAGCATTAGGTGTATTCATCAAATAGCTTGAGAAGTTGCATACTAACAACTTAATCATGCACTTGAAAGCCTTAGAAAAACAGGAACAACCCCCTTATCAAAAAAATACCTAGATGAGAAGTGATAATAAAATTTTGGTCAAAATCAATCAAATAGAAATGAAAAAAATAATACAAACAATCAATGGGATGAAGAGGGAGTTCTTTGAATAGATTAACCAGACTGACAAACCTTTATTCAATTTAAGTGAAAGAAGACTCAATAAAATCATAGATGCAAAAGGGAAAC
>NW_008328103.1:0-496 GCF_000622305.1 Nannospalax galili
CAGTGGAGAGGGGCTGCTCCCTCACCCTTCTGCAGCCCAGCTCTCTTACTCCGGCCAGCTCTAACAGGGACCCTTCTCAAGGTCCAGCTCTAACAGGGACCCTTCTCAAGGTCCAGCTCTAACAGGGACCCTTCTCAACTCAAGTTTCAAAGGTTTCATGAGGCCTGAGGCCTGGTTTGTGTTCTCAGGTGTCAGCTAGATCTCCAGCTCCACCTCCATGACTTCTCCCAGGCTTAAACTTGGAAATGTCTATCTAAAGAAATCTCTAGTGAATAAAGTACCCATTGGAGCTCTATTTACTTGTAGAATACCTTTGTTCCTCTCTTGACTTCCGGTAAATAGAACCCTTTCTTTGGGGTCCATCCCAAAGATGGTTTCTTGGTTATGTCATTTCGTAAAGCGACTGTTAGATGAAAATTCACAGTCCTGCTTCAGAATCATCTTAAGACTCTGTGGGGCTGTCAATTAAAGTGTCCACATCTTTATAGAACTGATG
>NW_008328104.1:0-1457 GCF_000622305.1 Nannospalax galili
TTACTCAAGTGTCCAGAGCAACCAGCAAAAGAGAAGATGAGATGTCTATACACAGAGAAGTCCAGGAAGCTTGTGCGGTCATGTGCCTTATTTGGTTTTACTCTCCTGGTCTAAAGAATCAAAGCAAAATTCATTCCTTCTTATGCATGTTGAAGGACCTGGAGCAAGGCAAGGATCATGTAAGAACATTTGTCTTCTAGAGCTCAAGCTTGGTTAAGTGGACTAAAGCAGACAAGTCAGCCTGGCTTGGGAATGTTACAGATCTGACTTTAGACAATAAGTTTATCCTGTTAATGAAATACAACGAGCCTCACTACACAGCAGTTTTCTAAAGCTGTGGCCTTTAGAGAACTTGCTGTCACAACTGCACACAGTGTCTGACACAGTGATGTTAAGCATCAGCTTCTTTATTTATTTGATCACAATGGGAAACAGATTATGTTCAACAAACTTCAAAAGCTTGGAGCTGTGCGCATCCAGGGAGCTGCACTGCTAGGAAGATAACTGCCCTGTAAGCCTGTGGAGGAGACTTGATCCCAGAGAACTCCTCTCAATAAGTCGGTCTCACCCAAAAGCTCCCAGAGAATGCAAAATAAGCCTGGCGTTGACAATAGCCTTTAAACGTGAAGTCTGTCATTAGGACTGGGAATGAGGAGGGCACAGCTACTGGCCTCTGAAGTCACCAAGCAGGGTGGGGCAGGGACATAGGTGGGGTGAGGCTGTCTTGGCTCTCTTACACTATGGACTAGCCATCCTCCATGTTCCAACAGATCTCTTCAGACACTTCTGAGCTGTGTTAGCCACATTCCCCTGTCCCAGATGGGCTCTACCAGTGTGAGGAACCAGCAGGAGCTGTAACAGGAACACTGGAAATGAGAGGCGTACCTCCAAACCCCTTCCCACCGGGTATGTTTGTTTGGTAATGCCTTATTCTTCTACCAAAAACCCCAACTCCTGAAATGTGGCCCCTCCCATGTTCTAGTACCCTCATCTTCTAAGTAACACTGCTCACCTTTTATCCTCGTATTTCACAATCCCTTGTCAGAGTCCCCAACCCTGCCTCTTCTCTATAGATAGTTCCTTCTGTTGTTTCCATGAACATGCCATGTATTCTCTAGTGAGTGTTAGTCCAGACCCCAGCAGTACACAATCTCTACCCTGTATTGTCTCTTGACAAGCATATTTCTTCCTTAGTGGACATAGCATCAGAAGTCAAACAAGCCACAGAACTAAATCTAAAGGTAAAATGTCTATTTACTTTTACCTACTTGGTAAAAATAATTTTGAGAAACACAGGATTTATAAAGATTCCAGACATTTCCTAGGAATATATCTCCCAAGTTTCTACTGATAGGGAAGGTAGTACGGATGCATAGCAATTTCCTTTCTAAAGAGGATCGGATATCCTTCTTTGCAACTTAAAGCTCTGTCGTCCTGTTTCCTGTGATGTGTATTCT
>NW_008328105.1:0-882 GCF_000622305.1 Nannospalax galili
GGACTTGCCACATTCTTCACATCTGTAGGGTTTCTCTCCAATATGTATTTGTTGATGTGCTCTCAGATGTGACATTAGACTAAAGGACTTGCCACATTCTCCACATCTGTAGGGTTTCTCTCCAGTATGTCTTCGCTGATGTGCTCTAAGATTTGATATATATCTAAAGGACTTGCCACATTCTTCACATCTGTAGGGTTTCTCTCCAGTATGTATTCGCTGATGTCTTTTAAGAGTTGATATATATCTAAAGGAATTGCCACATTCTTCACATCTGTAGGGTTTCTCTCCAGTATGTATCCGCTGATGTACTCTCAGATGTGACATTTGACTAAAGGACTTGCCACATTCTCCACACCTGTAGGGTTTCTCTCCAGTATGTCTTCGCTGATGTGCTCTTAGATGTGACATTTGAATAAAGGACTTGCCACATGCTTCACATCTGTAGGGTTTCTCTCCAGTATGTATTCGTTGATGTGCTCTAAGATATGACATATGTCTCAAGGATTTGCCACATTCTCCACATCTGTAGGGTTTCTCTCCAGCATGTATTTGCTGATGTGCTCTAAGATCTGACAAAGGACTAAAGGACTTGCCACATTCTTCAAATCTGTAGGGTTTGTTTCCAGTATGAATATATTCATGATTTCTAAGATTTGAGACGTGCGTTTTGCACTTTTCACATTCTTCACATTTGCAGGGTTTCTCCATGTTGTACACCCTCTGATGTGCTCTAAGAGTTGAGTTCTCCAGGAAAAGCAAAAGAGAAGAAAATATTTCAATATGGAGAATAAGGCTGAGACAATCATATACTCACAGATCCATGAAGAATATCTAATATGCATCGTTAAAATTTCCAACCTTCTAAAACATTCAAATGAA
>NW_008328106.1:0-230 GCF_000622305.1 Nannospalax galili
GATCTGATACACCTTTACATGTTGGAGTGGTTTACATCCTAGTGGCTCACAATGCTTCTTTGCTTCCTTTGTGCCCTCTTGGTAATCACCCTTGTCTTCTACTTTTGTGGCAAATTCCCCTTCATGAGACCCTCCAGCAATGGGCAGTTTACTACCACCATGCAGGGAACCAAAAACATCAGCACTCAAGGTGCTCCTTAAAACTAGAGGGTTAAAAGTAAAACCAAAAG
>NW_008328107.1:0-298 GCF_000622305.1 Nannospalax galili
CCAAATATCCTTCCTGCTGTGGTCATCAACCGATGAACAAAATCTGCAAACAGCTCATCGGACCCCTGTTTAACAGAAGTGAGAGAAGTTTCCAGGTCTCCTTTAACTGGAAGCTTCCTTCACGCTTTCAGAGCAGCAGCTCGAATTTGCGCATAAAGGCCTGCATCATACTGCATCTGTTTTTCATTAGTCTCATACTCACCGCCACCTATCAACATATCAAAACCCCATGCATTTCCAGATTGTAGATTCCTTCTAGCTGTCTCCTTACAATTGTCATAATATTCTGATTTCCATA
>NW_008328108.1:0-735 GCF_000622305.1 Nannospalax galili
ATATATGTGAAGAAAGGAAGAAAGAAAAAAGCAAGGAAAGAAGGAAGGAAGAAAGGGAGATATAGCTATGTGTTGTGTTTTCAATGTATATTATAGATGGAAAACAAGTCTTGTGGCTGAAAAACTGGCTTATGGGTAAGTGAACTTGCTGGAGAAGCAAGGTAACCTGAGTTCAAATCCCCAGCATCTTCAAATGCCAGGCATGGCCATATACATCTGTAACCCCAGCAGTGGTGTATGGAGGCAGGAGAATCTCTGCAACTCTCTGACTAACAAATTAACAGAAATAGTGAACTACAAGTTCAGTGAGAGGTCCTGTCTTGGAAAGTAAGAGAGAGAAAAATGGAGGAAAACTCCCAATGTCTTCCTATGGCATCCACATGTGCATAAACACCCACCTAAGTATGTGTGCATACATAAAACACACACACACACAAACACACACACAAGCAGCTCATTTTCTTGTACTTTACTGCATCCTTATGATATCCCTATGAGATACAAAGGTCTTGAAGTAATTATATTGTGTTATTCTTTCCTATACGGCACTAACATAACCTCTCAAAGCAAATTCAAATAATGAAGTGGTGATGAAGGTGCCATGGCTTTTGCATCCAATCTGAGCCATTGTATTTTGTGATGGGAAGAGACTGGGATTCCTTGGGAGACCTCAGGAGCTTTTCGTTGGAGTGAGTAGTCAGAGTAGAGGCACCTACCATGTTACAGCACAATAAC
>NW_008328109.1:0-50860 GCF_000622305.1 Nannospalax galili
CAGTTGCCAATAGTTCCTAGGCTAGGGTTGGGGCCTGCTGCCCATTTCCCCGGTTCTGGGTTTTTGTCTTATTGAGTGTCCATGGGTCTTGTGCAGGCTGTCAGAATTGCTACAAGTTCATATGAACATGTTTCTGGTGGTCAGTGGTCTGGGTTATCTCCTTATGTTCATGTGCCAAGCCTGGATTTTACAGTCTTTCCGTCCCCTCTTCCACAGAGGTCCCTGAGCCATGGGTGGGGGAGGTTTGATACAGGATTCCTATCCAAGGACACACACCCTGCAGTCTCTTATTCTCCAGAGTGTAGCCAGTTGTGGCCTTCTGTGTGCACCACACTGTCGTATAAGAAAGTGTCACTGGTGAGAGTTGAGGGATGTATTAGTTTTCTCTCTACCCCGCCCCCCGCAACCCGTTTCACGAGCCTTAGGTGCAGAGGTTTCACTGTAGATGTGTCACTTAAGGCTGGGCATCTCTCAGACACATATTCTCTGTGTGGGACCAGTTGTGGAACTCTGTAATACCCTCCATCTGTTGCAAAAAGAAACTTCTTTGATTCGTTGATCAGTGGTATACAATACAATTATCTGCAAATATAAGGATCCATATTTAGCATACAGTAAGACACTTCATTTGTGACAGAGACAGGCTTTTCTCTAGGGTCTCTGACTTCTCCACTCATGTCTATTTGGCTGTGTTTACAGTGCCACCCATGAGTTCCTTCCCATTGAGGGGGCTTTAAGTCCAATTAGACAGCTATTGATTGTCCCCCAGATAACAGTGCCACTGCTGCACCAATAGAGGTCATTTGCTGTGCCGGTCATTGTGGTTATTAGGGTTAGGCCTGGGCTGGACTATTGATTGATTTTTCTCTCTTAATAGAATCCTCTAGAACTATGAGAGCTAGTCTTCAGGGAGGAGGCTTTCAGGTCATTTCCAGCTCCATTGCTCCAAATTCCGTGTCTGATTGTGTCCTGTCTTCAGCAGTGGGGTCGTACCTTCAAGTTCTGCAGTGTAATTAAGGGTTCTGACAATAGCCTTAATTACTCCCTAATTTGGGGAGTCTCTTGAACTACCCTGACCAACAATTCAAAGTGAGGCTTCTCCTGCTTGGCACTGTGTTCCTTGTTATGTAGCCTTCAGGTACACACATGCACTCATGTTCAGATATTGTATGTGTGTTTTAGGGAGTTTTTTAGTTAATACATTTCCCTCTGGCTTTTTACATCAAGTAGGCTTTGTGTCTTCTCTCTCTCTCTCTCTCTCTCTCTCTCTCTCTCTCTCTCTCTCTCCTTGTCTCACCTCCCTCCTCTCTCCCCACTTTAAGTGCCTCCATTCCCCCATTTCCCCTTGATAACACCTGTCTCCTATTATCCCCTCTTTTGAGTTTCTTCTTCCCCTTTACCCCATGGTTTCTTGTATGTCCTTCCCTTCTCCCTTCCCAGTTGAATACCCTCCCCAAGTAACATCTGTTCCCTACTCTCTCCCTCTTTCAGGCTCTTTCTTTCCCTTTACCACCTTTATTCCTTTCCATTTTCCTGACTCCAGCTAGTGCATCAGGACTATATATATATTTATGTACAAAGAACTGGTGCTAAGATCTGCAAATGGGGAGAACATATGTTGCTTGCTTTTCTGAGTTTGTGTTACTTCATTTAGTATAACACTCTCTAGTTCCATCCATTTACCAACACATTTCACAATTTCATCTTTTCTCACTGCCGAGTAGAACTCCATTGTGTAAATGTACCACATTTTCATTATCCATTCGTCAGTTGAGGGACATTTAGGCTGTTCCCACTTCTTAGCTATTGTGACTAGAGCAGCAGCACACATGGGTGTACAGGTGTCTCTACAGTAGGATGAGTCCTTTGTGTATGTGCCAAGGAATGGTATAACCAGATCACATGGCAGGTTTATTATTATTTAAGAAGTATTGGCTGTAGATCTTTCCTACTCCTATATCTTGGAGGGTGCCGCCTATGTTTTCTTCTAGCAGTTTCAGAGTTTCCGATTTTATATTGAGGTCTTTGATCCATTTGGAATTGACTTTTGTGCAGGATAAAGATAAGGGTCCAATTTCATTATTTTTTAGGTGGAGATCCAGTTTTGCCAGCACCATTTGTTGAAGTTGCTGTCTTTCCTCTATTGTGTGTTCTTGGGACCTTTGTCAAATATCAGGTGGCTGAGATTGCATGTATTCATGTTTGGGTCTTCTATTGTGTTCCATGGATCTATGTGTTGTTTTTGTGCCAGTACCATGCTGTTTTGTGACTATAGTTCTGTAATATAGTTTGATATCTAGAATGGTGATCTCCCCAGAATTACTCTTTTTTTTCAAAAGTACATTGGCTCTTTGGGGTCTTTTGTGATTCCACATGAATTTTAGGATTTTTTTCTAGCTCTGTGAAGAATGTCATGAATTTGATTGACATTTCATTGGCTCAATATATTGCTTTTGAAGTAAGATGGTCATTTTCACAATATTAATTCTACCAATCCATGAGCACAGCAGGTCCTTCCATCCTCTGGTGTTCTCCTCTCTTTCTTTAAATGTTTAAATTTTCATTGTAGAGGTCTTGCATATCTTTGTTTGGGTTTACTCCTAGATATTTTCTTTTTGAGGCTATTGTGAATGGGAAAATTTCCTTGAATGCTTTTTTTTGATTGTTTGTTATTGGTATACAGGAAGGCTACTGCCTTTTATAAGTCTATTTTGTTATTTATTTTTATTTTATGTATATTAGTGGTTTGTTTGCATGTATGTATGTATCATTCAATGCCTGTGAAGGTCAGAAGAGGTTTTCAGATCCATTGAAACTGGAGCTACAGGTGGTTGTTAGCTGCCATATGGGTGCTGGGAATTTATCTTAGGTCCTTCTGCAAGAGCAGCCAGTGCTCTTAACCTTTGAGCCATCTCTACAGCCCCCTGTAAATTGATTTCATAACTTGCTACTTTACTGAAAGTATTAATCATTTCTAGCAGTTTTTTGGCTGAATTTTGGGGATATCATATATAATATGTTGTCTGCAAATAGTGATAATTTGACCTCTTCTTTTACAATTAGTTCTCCTTTAATTTCCATTTCTTATCTTACTGTTCTTACAAGAGTTTTAATTGAGAAGGAGTGGAGATAGTGGACAATCTTGTCTGGTTCCTGATTTTAATGGGAATGCTTCCAGTCTTTCTCCATTTAGAATGTTGGCTGTGGGTTTGTTGTATATGGCTTTAATTATGTTGAGGTATGTTCCCTCCAGCCCAGTTCCCTCTAGGGCTTTGAACATGAATGCATGCTGAATTTTGTCAAAGGCCTATTGAGATGACCATGTGAATTTTGTTGTTATGTCCATTTATATGATTTATGCCATTTACTGACTTCTGTATATTGAACCATCCCTGCATTTCTGTAATAAAACTGACTTGATCATGGTGGATGATCTTTTGAAATGTGTGTTTGTATGTGGCTTACAAATATTTTGCTGAGAATCTTTGCGTATGTGTTCATTAAAGACCTGGGCCTATAGTTTTCTTTCTTGTGTCTTTACCTGGTGTGTGTGTTAGAGTCATGCTGGCTTCACATAAGGAGTTTGGGAGTTCTCCTGTTTCTATCTTTTTGAATAATTTAAGCCATGTTGGCTGTAGATCTCTGAATGGCTGGTAGAATTCCACTATGAATCCATCTGGGCCTGGGTGTTTTTAGTTGGGAAGTTTTGGATTATTGTTTTAATTTCTTCATTTGTTATGTGTCTGCCTAAGTTATTAATCTTTTCTTGGTTTACCTTTGGTGGTTTCCATGAATTTATCAATTTTAATGTAGGCACTTCAGAGCTGTAAACTCCCTCTTAGGGCTGCTCTCAAAGTGTCCCAGAATTAATTTTTTCTCTTGTATCATCACGTTCATTGAGTTCCAGGAATACTTTTATTTCTTTCTTAATTTCCTCTTTGACCAATTCATCATTCAGGGATGTGTTATTTAATCTCCATGAGTTCACATTGTTACTAGAGCCTCTTTTGCTGTTTATAAGCTTTATTTCATTGTAGTCTGGTAGAATGAATGGAATTATTTCAATTTGTTTTTGTATTTGTTGAGGTTTGTTTTGTGTCTCAGTATGTGGTCGATTTTAGAGGAACTTGCATGGGATGCTGAATAGAAAGTGTATTTTTTGGTGCTTGTGTGGACTATTCTCTAGAGATCTGTTAGGTTCATGTAAGATGTCATTTAATTCAGATGTCTCTCTGTTCTCTGTTCAGTTGACTAGTCTATTAGAGATAGTGGGGGATTGAAGTCACCTATTACTGAGTTTGGGCTAATCTGTGCTTTATAGTCCTTTTAGTACTGTTTTTATGAAATTGGGTGCCCTGGAGTTTTGTGCCCATAGGTTGATGATTGTCGTACACTCTTCCTCAATTGTTCCTTTGAGTAGAATGAAGTGATTCTCTTTATCTCTTCGATTGCTTTTAACTTGGTCTATTTTTTTCAGATACTAGAATTGCAGTACTTGTTTGCTTCTTAGAACTACTTTGTTGGACTATATTTTCCATCCTTTCACCCAAAAGTAGATTCTATCCTTGAAGGTGAGCTGGGGTTCTTGAAGATGATGAAAAGATGGATTTTGTTTCTCAATCCATTCCACTAGCCTGTGTCTTTTGACTGGGGATTGGGGCCATTTATATTTAGAGTTATTGAAATATATGTATTGGTTACTACAATTTTAATTGGTTTCTGTTCTTGTTCCTATTTTGTGTTTCCATAATTATACCTTCCTTTGTTTGGTTTCTGTAGCCTCTTGGGTGTACTCATGCCTGTTTTCAGTGCTGTGTGTTGCTTCAAGTCTTCTCTGTAGGGCTGGTCTGGTGGACAGGAATTCTTTCAGCCTATTCACGTCATGGAAAAATTTCATTCCCCTTGGACTATGATAGATAATTTTGCTGGCTGAAGTATTCTCATTTGGCATCCATAGTTGTTTAGAACTGGAAATACTTTGGTCCAGGCTCTGCTGGTTTTCCATTATACCAGACCTGTTTTTTCTCTAGTAGCTTTCAGTACCCTCTCTTTGTTCTGGACATTTAGTGTTTTCACTATGATAGACCATGGAGACTTTCTATTCTTATCATGTCTAATTGGTGTTCTATGAGCTTCTTGAAACCAAATAGGAATGTCTTTCCTTAATTTAGGGAAGTTTTTTTCTATAATCCTGTTGAAGATCTGCTCAATGCCATTGTCCTGAGATTCTTCTTCCTCTGTGCCTATGACATGTAGATTTGGTCTTTTCGTGGTCCCACGTTTCCTGCGTCTGCCATTCTGAGCTTCTTGAAAGTTTTCGTAGTCCTTGTTAAGGAGTCCAGACCTTCAGCTTTTTCATCCAGTCTTCATAGTCTGTCTTCGCGTCATTCATTCTACTTGTGAGGTTTCTCCTGTCCTTTCAAATTGACTTACTGAGTTTTCAGTATCTTGTTCCTGCTGGTTTTTCTTCAATGATTCTCTTTCCTTTGTGAATTCTCTTAAGTCCCAAACTGTTTCTCCTCTTCATTCAGCTGCACTGAGTGTCCATCACAACTTTGTGCCGTCTTCTTTGAGTGGTCTGTGTTTTCTTTAATTTCTTTGATCGTGTTTATGATTTCTTTACCGTTCTGTTTTGTGAGTTTCATCAGGGTGATTCTCAGTGCAGTGCACTACTGTGGGACTGGTGCGTTTTGTTGGGTACATATTCTCTTGCTTTTTCATATTCATTCTCTCTCTCTCTCTCTCTCTCTGTATGTGTGTGTGTTACCATTTGGGCATATGTATGTCTTTTGTTTGTTGTGTGTCTGACAGGATATTTTATTCTGCCTTTGTTTAGTTGAATGTTGCTCTGTTGGTATTGTTGATGGAGCCTGGTTCCTTTTCGCTCAGGTATGAAAAGTTAGTTGGAGTGTGCTTCATTTTTTCGCAGGGTAGTAGGTTGTTCCAGTAGTAGATTGATCAGGGGAGTAGGCAGGTCAGTCTGTGTCAGGAAGATCAGGAGGCCAGGGGAAAGGTAGGGTGGGGTAGCCAGTGGGTCTAACTAAGCTAGAGGATCAAGCTAGTCTGGGTTAGGAGCCTAATCCAGAGATCTGACATGGAAGAGGAGGAAGCCTGAGCCCCAGGCTAAATGGGATCAAGCTAGTCTGGGTTAGGAGCCTAATCCAGAGATCTGACATGGAAGAGGAGGAAGCCTGAGCCCCAGGCTAAATGGGGACAGGGTGTGGGTAGCTATCACATTTCTGAAAATAAAAACAAAGCCTTTGACACGGTCTGATGGGATTTTTTGAATGAATATATCCATATGAGAAGTCTTAAACTATGTGATTAAAACACTATTTATTATAACATGTTTTTTGAAAAGGACATTTCCTAGAAATTTAATGGTTAGTCAATGAAATAAATATTAAATCCTTAAAGTCAGACCTGCTGCAAATTAATCCTGGCTGTATAATTGTTGTAATGCGATGGGTAACTTCTGCAGACAGAGTGAAAGCACGTTTCTTGTTACTTATTTCCACGTGTGACTACCTATGCATCCCACCACCTCTAAGAGTGGGCACAACTGCTCTGTTTGTACTGGAAATTATCTTAAAAGTTATTCTTCTATAAAACGCTCCAGGACAATGCAATGTGTGTGAGCCAACGTTAACAGGCTCCTCAAGGGTTCCTAATCAGGACATGAAGAATCAATGAATATTGTATTTTATTGATTTAATTGATGCCTCTGCTGCCTTAACCATGGGTCTATACTCTCACATATGTCTCAGCACACAACAATTGCCAAGATCTACACTGGAGGGTTTATTAGCATACTGGAGATAGAAAAGGAACCATTGTCAAGGTAAATATTGCTGAGAATGAGTTGTGATCTTCCTGGCAGGTTTGGGCAAGCTGGGATAATACATATTTATTCTGAGCAAGATATAAATGTTTTCTCACTTTTGATAAGCTTGGGAATAAACTGTATGGCATCTAGTTTTCAAGACACACCTCTTTCCTCTTGGGAATTAATGATCCTGTCTGGCATTGGGCTGTGTTCTAAGATTATAAAGATGAATAAATTACAGTCCCCGTGTTTGTAGGACTCCCTGCCCAGCAAAGCAAACATTTTGGGGAAAAGAGCAGACTGTCTTCCCTTAATGTGGTGAGTTACCCATCCACAAACTGAGTCTTACAAAACATGATCACATTATTGCAGACCTACTGATACATGTCTTCAAAGGGCTAATCTATATTGCTCGAGTCAGCCTGTATTTATTTATTTATTTATTTATTTATTTATTTATTTATTTATTTATTTTAGTTACAGTCACATATCATTCAGTAGTTGCTTTTTGGTCCAGACTGGATGAAACTTGATGGCGTTCCACTTACCCCTGCACACTTCTCAGGGTGGACTTCTGTGCACGAACTCTTCCAAAGAATCCTGAACTCTTTCCAGTGCCACAGTAAAATATTAGCTCACCTCCTGCCCCACTATGGGAGTAGGAAATAGGTAAGTGGGCTAATTATTGAGCATGTAATATCTGCTTTCTTACTGTGCGGGTTCACTACAGTGCAGCATAGTACATGTACCAATACACGGACCAACAGACAACTACATGGATTTCTTCAAGGAGTGACTGGCAACTACATAAAAAACCTGGACTTAAGTTTGGGTTTGATGCCTGACTATGTGTGTTGTGGATCTAAGACAGGAAAACATGGAGAAGAAAGCTTATTACAAGAGTTAGGTAAGGCCAGAACACAGACTTCTAAAAGAAGACATTATTTCCTGTCCTTTGAAAGATAATAGTGAAAACAGGTGAGGCAATTAGAACTCCATGGCTTGGAAAGAGGCTGCATGTGTGTTATCCTTTGTCCATAGGCAGCAATGCATGGTTGTGAGCTGTTTGGGGTGGAGATATTGAGTAGAGGAGAAAAGTCAAGACCACGCATTCCAGAGTGAAGAGATGCTGCTCGGGACCAATTGAGTATTCTACATTGATCAGGCTGACAGTGTTGGGATAAGCAAATGAGCCAAAAGTTACGGCCAAAAGGCCAAAAGTTAAGCAGGAACGTCAGGTGCACACTGGGAAATCTGTAGTAAAGGTGCGTTCCATGCAGCCTTTGAGACACAGCGGTAGAGAATTATTTCTCGTATGTGACATTTGAACTTCACTAGAGGTTTTGTGTTTTATCTAGTAAGCCCAGTACTGATGGAATCAAGAGGAGGTTTGGGAAATCAGCGTCTGTTCATACTTTATCTGTGAATACAGTGAGGGAGTCTTGTCCTAAGCTCCGTAAACGGATGCAATTCAAATTAATTGGCATTGAAGCATTCTGTACCATTTTGAATATAATTAATTTTGGCATTGCTAATTTGAAGGGACCTTTCCTTTGAAACCTCAGTGTTTTTATCCATGGAAATCATTATTTTATCTTCATTAAGGTTTTGCCTCTGCCTTTTTTTTTTTTAATTCCAAGTTTCAAGCATAACATTTATTGAGGTTGGACTCCAGGAAATGCATTAGAGTCCCACATACCTGATGATACCTTTAAGTTCAAAGAAGTACAGTGTGTCTACAGGCTGAAATAAGTTTCAATTTGAATATTTTAGAGGGTATATACACCCACATTTCCATGATGGCTTAATACCTCAAGAGTGATTTTTTAAAATTTGAACAAGTCCCTCATCTTGCTCAGTGTTGTCTTACAGTTCAATAAGACTTGGCATGTAACATTATCCAAAAGTCAATCTGCCAGGAAGAAATTTTTGATTCCGTGAAGGGAACTTGCATATTGGATGTTTTTTCTGAGTCCCCCGAGCACACCTCATATCTGCATCTACCTTTACTGTCAAGTAGATAACTGCAATCCTACTTTACAAGAACTCAGGTCTGAAAGAGGTACCGTAACTTGTCCCCGGGTACACCTTTCGGCTGAGTAGATGTTGCACTAAGGTTCATGAGAAGTCATCACCTGTGTTCCTTTGACTTATTATAGAGCAGTGGTTCAGAGCCTTCAAGGCAAAGTCTGAAGACAACTAGGATTATCGGGAATGGAGGAGAACATGGTCTACTGACTTCTAATGGGTAGAGACAAGGGATGTTTTAAAAACTCTCCCATCATAGGAAAGCTCCCCAGTAGATAATCATCCACTCAAAATGTTGATACAGATGTTTAGATGCTCTGCTCTAGAGTGAACCCCAGTAGATAACTATGTAGCCCAAAGTACTGATACAGAAATTCAGAGATCCTGCCTTAAAGTGGAGAACCATAACAAATTTCTTAGTGCAACAGATTTAGAGGAAACTCAGTGAAGACCTTTAAACAACCTACTTTACACCAGTGTGAAATGGGCTATTTGCAAGGTACTGAACCTGTCATCACCCCAAGTATCCCCATGAGGTTGGATCCACGCGCCAGTGCTGTCGAGTGTCCCAGCCACCCAGTGACAGGTTGGGGGTGATGAACTTTCATCTTCTTTCCAACTTTCCTCTGATATTTCCATGTTCTACAACCCCTGTGCTCAAATTAACAAAGGCTGTTTTTACACAGTATTAACTGGGTTCTAGTTTCCCCTGTTTTTACTTTAAAAACCATAGAGGAAAATGGAGATGAGATCCCATAAATAGAGAGGATTTGGGGGAGAAAATGGCATTTTAAAACCAGAAATAATCATAAAGACAAAAAGCACATAATATTTAATGAGATGTAATCTGAATCAAACATGGCAGTTACACTTTAAAGTAGTAGGTTGGGGTGTTGTTCACTGGGAACGTGGTTGCCTCGCCCACAGGAAAACCCAAGTTCCATCTATAGTGCCACCAACAGAATAAAAAATGACGTGAAAGACACTGGGCTTCCACCATTCAGAGAATTTGTATCTAAATACCAAGAATCAAAAATCTGTATCTCTTGCCCGTCAACTCGTCCAGAAACTCCTTTTATTCAAATGCAATGGTTTCTCACTCAGAGCCACTGTCCTAGCATCTCTCTTACTCCATTAGAATTGTTCTATTACTTAGATCGAATGCAGATGGTTAGTACTCTTCACATAATACATTATATCAAATCTACTTCTATCTACCTTGGGTTGCGAAGTCTAGTTTACTGTCTGTTACTAACAATAACCTGAGTGATGTGGGTCAATGAACCTATATCACTTTATATTAAATCCCTTAAAATGTTTCTATTGAAGTCTTGTATGTTTAAGCCTTCGATATAGCTGATTATTTGACAAACTTCAGAACCTTAGCAATATTAATGGATAAAACACCAATAACATAATTATTTAAATAAGCATGATTTTATTAATCAATATTGGCAAAAGACAAATTAAGTCTTAATAGTTAGTTACAAATTTCAAAGGCCGACACTCATAAAGACAGGACAGAAGAAATCATTCTTTATGGGAGAACTGAGTACTTGAAATGCCCCTCCTCTGTCAATGAATGAGATGTTGCTCCCTCCCACGATTGAAATTTGTGGAAGTCT
The DNA here is from genome assembly GCF_000622305.1 of Nannospalax galili. Lineage (NCBI taxonomy): Eukaryota > Metazoa > Chordata > Mammalia > Rodentia > Spalacidae > Nannospalax > Nannospalax galili. The sequence goes on from NW_008328109.1 coordinate 10,480, forward strand.
GAAAGTTAGCTCAAAGCTTGCACCATCTAAGGAGGGCAGTTCCAGCCAGATGACCTGCTTTCTGTAGGAGCAGCAAGCTTCCTGCATGACACCTGCCTGTGCCCATTTAGTCCTAAGCTCTGTGGTGAGCTTGAAAGTGTGTCTTGGAAAGCACAGCAGGGAGATGCTGCAGACCAGCAGCAGCTTTGCCACAGAGGGTTTGCGGCTCCTGAACAGCTTCATCTTTGGGTGTCGTCCTTAGCTGACTTGTCCTGCAGCTTCTGGAGAAACCTCCACTCACAACCCTTGTGTTCTTTGACTTGACTCATTCAGGCATAAATGATTGATCATTGGTACTTTGGTTGCAAAACACCATTGTTTAATATCACAGCTGCCCGAGACAGGAAGAAAACAAGAGTCAAACCAAAAGAAAAGACTTTAAATGAGCTTTTCATAAGAGATTTGAAAGGTTACAAATCCTCCCTAGGAATTTAGGAAGACACACACACACACACACACACACACACACACACACACACATACACACACGCACGCAGTGCCTTGGGTTTGTTCAGAAAGGCCTGAGTGGTCCTTGGACTTTAACCTCTGACTCATATCAAACCTCTGTGCAAGCAGAAAACAGAAGCTAAGGTAAAGTCAAACTATGGGAAAGTGGAAGGTGTGTTTGTCATACCTCAGAGCTCAGTTCTTAATAAGAAGTGTGAGACTTAAGAATTCATGGTATTTAGGGACGTCTCTGTCTAGTTACCAGCTGATTTCTAACTTAACTGAGCAGAGACCTCAGTGGGCTCAGGCAACCGAGAATACAGATGCCATAATTAGTACATAAAATGATGAACAGGTCAATGGCAGCAGTAACATGCTGTAGTGGCAGCAAACGTAGGAGAAGGGACAGACATCCACAGCCTGGTCTCCTAGATGGTGATATAAACCACACAGTGAAGAGCAGATCTAGAACATTCCATGTAAAGCTCAGAGTCCTATAAGTACAGTCAAAGAACACAAAAGAGTAACCTGACCAGAAAGGCTAGAGTTGTGAGGATAGCAGTCCAGGCGTACAACAGTTCTCTAAACAGTACCAGGATGGAAGTGCAGTGTCCCTTGGCGTGGTTAGCAGATTTGACCCATCAGAAGAATTAGTAATCTTTTCTTTTAAAATATTTCATTATTTTTATTTCATGTGTATGACTGTATTGCCTGCATGTATGTAAGTGCACCTGTGTCATGCAGTGCCCAAGGAGGCCAGAAGAGGGCATCAGATCCCCTGAATGAAATTATGGATAGTTGTTAGCCACCATGTAGGTGCTGGGAACCAACCTGAGTGCTCTGTGAGAGCAGCCAGTGCTCTTAACCACTGAGCTAGTGCTCCAGGTCCAGAGTTAATAATGTTAACGATAGGGGACTTGTGATTGTGTGGTGTAACATAGAATATGGCGTAGTAGGTACTACAAAGAATGGGAAGGGGAGGAAAAACAACAAGGCGACTGAAAACTTCCAAACTTAAAACCTTTAAACAAGTGAAGCCTGCTTAGAGTCCCAAAGTCAAGTTGTTGGAAAACAAAGAGCAGAGAAAATCTTACTAGTGATAAGACAAAAGTGAATGTGTACATCTTAAAGAGGCCTTGGGGAGATTAGCTGTCAGAACCCCAATGGACAGAGGCAGTGGGATGGCAAGATCAAGCAGCCCAGACCATGAGACAAGTCTAGATCCTGCAACACCATTGTTCAAAAGTTAGAGAGAAATCAAGACGTCTCAGTCATCAGGCCTGGGTAACTCCAGTTCCAAGGGACCTGATAGCCTCTTCTGCCCCCCATGGGTATGTACACATGGATGCACTTACATACATGTAGGCTAAACACTCCTACACGTAAAATTTGTTTTAAAACTGGGAGGATCTATGTTAGCAGAATTTCCCCATAATAAATCCCGAAGAGAATCAGCATATGGAAGTAAAAGACGCTAGATAGTGGTTTAAGGCCTCGGGAAGAAAACAAGACGAGCGATCCAGGTAACACATGCAGAGACTGGGGCCAGGGAGGTGAAAATAATGGGCCTTTGTATAAATTTTCTAAAAGGTACACAAGATTGACTCCATATGCTTACACATATATGACAGAATGCATGAAATCCAGTGGGGGGCTATATGGGTGCGGATGGAGGGGTCTACATATGATTAAGATGTAGTGAACAAGGGCTAAGGTGACTCAGTAGGTAACGTGCTTGCCACACAAGCCCGAGGACCTGAGTTGGGATCCATCCCTAGTTCTCAGAACAGCTGGGCACAGCAATGCATGCATTTAATTTCAGTGCTGGAGAGACTGAGCTTTGATGATCTCTGGGGCTCCCTGGGCAGCCAGGCCAGCCAAAGACAACTCAGTGAGCCCCAGGTTGTGATGGATGCTGTCAGAAAAGTAGCACAGAGATTGAGGAATATGTCTGATGTCTGCCAGTGGCCTCCAAACACACACACACACACACACACACACACACACACACACACATTCACACACATGAAAATGTATTCTCACATACACACACACAGAATTACTGAACATGAAAAAAGTGGCAAGAGCCACTCATCTGGACGTCCCTGAACCAGGAACAAAACATTGTGATTGGATTTTACTCACTGTGATTATCTGTAGACCAGAAGCCATTTAAATTTTTGATAATTTTTTATTGTTCTCTCACTATTTTCCACAATACATATTACTCAGAGAAATGACTTCTAGCCAGAATGAATCTTCTAAAATTATAAATAAGGAATATAGGTTTTTCTAATAAACAATCAAAAAGACAGACGATCCTTTGGTCTCACATTTTATCATCACAAGCATCTCTCCTTTAGATTGGGCACTAATTCAACTGAAGAATGTGTGCCTCAAATAAACAGAGAGGTTCCACCACATGAGGTGAGCTTCATGACGCACCCCATCTTTGATGCACCACATGATGCAACCCCATCTTTCAAATGGGAACTAATTCCAAATGTAACTTTCATTGAGCCTCACTAATGAACTAATAAACTGAAACATTATTACAAATTTCTCCTACTGAGTGTCTTTCTTTAATATATAATACCTCATTTAGTCACAAGTGGAAGAAATCAAGTGAACTTTTAATTATCTTTTATTACAATTATCTTAGCATTTGTCATATTTTAATAATTTACATTCAGCTAATAAAGTCCTAAATGAATCACTTTTCATTTTTTAACAAAGTGAATTGTATACTTTAACTGTACAAGTAGCTATTTAATACAATAAATAAAACATTTTGAATGATTCATTACTTATAATTGCCGTTCTTCAGGCAGAATCCTGTTGGATTACTCACACTGTATTTTTCTCTCATTGATCGGGATACGGAAACACTGTGTGAATTACCTTGTCAAACCCCAAATAATGAAAATATTCCAGAAAAACTCAAATTAAAGGTGATTAACGGTGGTGAGAGGGAAGGGAGGATAGTAAAAAGGGGCGAGTGTGATCAAACTGTATCATGTACATGTGTTGAGATAGAATAATGAAATCATTGTTATGCATAATTAATATATTCTAATAAAGAACACTAAAAAACCTTCACATGCTTTAAAAACATGTGAAACTTCTTTTTAACAAAGAAGAAATACAGCCATCCAAGTTTTACTAAAATCATATTCCCAATAAATCAGTCTGCTCAGCCAACAGACTGGTTCACTGCCACTTTGAAAACAGATAATAGCAAACAGCCAAGGACAGTTACCGAGTGCAGCCGACTGCTCTGTCTGACGCTGATGCTATGCAGGGGTGCTCTTATTAATTATTTAGTCTGCATTACATTTGTTAAAAATACAAACAAATGTGAACCAATTAGTATTATAAATAGAAAAGGAATAACTTTACAGTTGTTCAGTGTATACAGAACTATCTCAAATGAGAAAAGGAAATTGTAAAAACCAGGATATATTTAGCAGTGACACTGCATACACAAATAGCAACCCAGAATTCATGCCCCAGTCCACTCAGGCATAAAAGGACCGTGTAGACCAGCAATCTCCTTTACCATGAGAAAAGTCAGAGTCTCCTATAGCTTTTCCCATTTGTATCCTTGTGTGAGGTAAGGATTGACCATTACCTGTTTGACTTAAAAATACAGCCTTCAGAGAGATGGAGAGGTGGAAGTTTCCTCTGTGTGGCTCTGGGAAGAGTCATAGGGGCAGAGCAGAGACTATATTCTGAAGACAGGGAGAGAGGAAGAGTGCCTGGGGTGAAGACTATGTGGCAGGCTGGATGTTGTGGTGCATAACTGTAATGCCAAGCACTCTAGAGTTCAATATCAGAGTTCAAGATCAGTCTGGACGACACAGTGAGACCCTGTCCCCAAAAAGTGACTTGGTCTGGATGTTGACATTCAGATATCAAGAGGATGTAAATGCTTACTATTTCCTGCTTTACTTCTCTGGGGAGAGCAACGCAGGCCTCTCAAGTAGTTGAAAGTAGCTTGTAAGATAAAGGAGAGAAATGAGTTGGGCTTTTATTATGGTTGGGACCAGGGGTAGAGCTCCTGGGTGGAGGCAGAAGTTTGCGTGTTTCAATGCTCCTGTCCACTCCACAGTTCAACTGGAGACGTCGCCCAGATTTCCTTACCACCCTGTCTGCATGTGGAACCTGAACTTATGTGGGGTCCAGATCTAAAGGTGACAGAAGCCAAATGTCAGACATGGAGTGAGGCTCATTCAATGTGCACATAATGGACTCTGACTATAGCCAACATGTAGGACATTTTCTTAATAGGAAAGTTCCTTCCTGCACACCACCCCCCCTCCCCCCAGTCAATCTCTACATCCTACCACAGGTTACTGTTCTTGTTTCTGTCACCAGAGAATCTTTTTATCTGTTCAAGTCATTTAAATAAATAACATCACATGGTATATGGTCTCTGTGTCTAGTTTCTTTGCCTTAAAATAATGCATTAAAAATACTCTATATGGAGCTGGAGAGATGGCTCAGTGGTTAAGAGGCACTGACTGCTCTTGCAGAGGACCTGGGTTCGATTCCCAGCACCCACATGGTGGCTACGAACCACCCTTAACTCCAGTTCCAGGGGAATCCAAAGCCCTCTTCTGACCTCTGCGGCATTGCATGACACAGGTGCTCTCACATATATGCAAGCAATACACTCATACACACAAAATAAAAATAATAAAATATTTTAAAAAATACTCTATACATTAGAACCAGTTCCAGGAATCCAAAGCCCTCTTCTGACCTCTGCGGCATTGCATGACACAGGTGCTCTCACATATATGCAAGCAATACACTCATACACACAAAATAAAAATAATAAAATATTTTAAAAAATACTCTATACATTAGAACAGTTTTAGGTTTACAGAAAATTTGGAAAAATAGTCTAGGTTTCCTAAAAATATACTCCTGGCATTCCCCTGTTAATGATTTCATATTCATACATATATATATGTAATATTAGTTGCAATTAATGAACCAATTGAATGTACTACCATTAATTAGAGTCCATAGGGCTGACATTCAGAAGCCCTTTGGAGAGCGTTCTTTTTCCCAGAATTCTGCATACCTTTAACTGTCCAGTCTCATGCCTTTTGAGACTTCTCTTAACTGTGGAAATTTTAAAATTTTTAGTGGTTCTAATAACATCACCACTCAAATATACCCACATGGATCCATATGCATTTCGTTTTTAATTTGAAGAAAAATAGTGATGTATTTATGGTTATTTATTTTGCTGTGTGTGGATACCAGTGTGGGTGTGCATGTGCCATGATGCATGTGTAGTGGTCAGAGGACAAATAGCTAGAATCATTTCTCTCCTTCCATCATGTGGGTCTCAGGATTGAGCTCTGGTTGTCCAGGTGGGTGGTGGCGCCTTTCGCAGCCGTCTTGTTGGCCCATATGCATTTTGTATCCACGTGAATGTGCACGTATTTTGTATGCGAGTCATAATCCAGTACTGCTTTATTTTGTTCGTCAGTTTGATGCGGATTTGGCCATTCCAATTTGTTGGCTGGCCAATTGTTGGTCTGTTCAGACGGCCCCAGGGATATACTGTGGACTGGGTGTGTGGCTTATGCAACTGTAGGTTTTTCTCATAGTCCTAGAGGCTAACAGGTTTCCAAAGTCAAGGCTCCAGCTGATTTAGCTCCTTCTAAGGACTCTTTCTGGTGTGCAGAGATCTGCCCTCTCATATGGTCTTCCCAATGAAAAGGAATCTAATCCCAGCCTTAGAAGAACACAGTCCTGTTAATCTGGGAGCCCAGCTCTTATGACCTCATTTATGTAAATCACAGCCTAAAAGGCTAATCTACAAAATAGTCGTAATTAGTAGGTAGAACTCCAACACATCAATAAGAACACACTACCAAAAAGTGCTCGCACAGAGGCTTTTACAGTGACCTTGTTAACAGTAACAAAAGCAGAAAGGTGCTCCCACAAGCATCGGTTTAGGGTCAAGGCAAGCTTGGTGCTCGGGTTTTGTTTTCGTCTCTCCCCCTTTGCGGCCATTTCTTCCTCTACCCAGCTCTTCCCCAGTTCTTACTGCAGCAAATTCATCAATGTAGAAAATATAAAAAGTATTCTCTTAAGTCTAGAACAAGAAGTTACAGGATAGCAGTCTTGTCTTTAGATTAGTTCATCTAGTTGAGAAATAAGAATCAACAAAGTATATTATAATACAACTTTGTGCTATGGTTACAGGTATTCCTAGGGTAACAGAGGAACAGAAACAAAAGTATGCAAGGGAGGAAGACAACGTGTGGGAGTCAGAGGGAGGTGGTATGCCGGGGTATAGGAAGATCTGTATGTAATGAAGCAGGGTTAGAGCACCACCGCTCACACAGCGTAAAGCTGACAGGGGCTGAACACAGTCACCACCCAGGACGTTGATCACGACCATGAACCATGTACAATCCCACTGGTGATATTTAACAGAAGAGTGGCGTTGGTTTTATGGATCTTGGTGGTAGTTATGGGAAAGGTCATTATAACCATCATGAGTTGTCTTGGACAGTTACGGTCTGTACCTTTTATCCAAAGAAAATAATAGTTAATAACACCCCTTTTCCTTCCAAAATGATCTGATTTGGGTAAAAATGAGAAAGATTCACATCTCCATAGTTCGAGGTCCATACCAGGCATGAGTCTGTAACGGCAACTTAGATCTAGGCTATGGCAGTGTCGGTGGACTGGTGAAGGACCAGGATGAAGAGATACTTAAGGTCACGCTCATGGGGTTTAAACAAGGGCAGGCTTGTGGGAGAGCGGTGGAGTGGAGGGAGAGGCCTGTCCTGGGTGGGTGAGCAGGGCTTTGAGCCTTCACCACCGCAGAGGCCCCTGTGTGGACCATCTCTCCTGGGAAGAGGTTTATTCATCTGCATTTTATCCATATTTTATTCATTCAGCTTTGCTTCCCCGGGGTAACCTGTCCTTGGGGAAAATGACACATATAGTGATGGAAGCAGCCTGAATGTCCCTCGACTGGCTAGTGGTTAATGGAAATGTGGTCCATTTACACAACGCAGTTCTATTCAGCAGTAAAGAAAGATGAAATAATGATTTCTATTTGAGAATTAATGTGATGTCCTCATGGCACTGGGTAGGTGAGGACATGGCATGAGACCTCCAGGCAGAGCTGTTGCTGCATCTTGGTACCTGTGTCTGCTGATGGCCAGGATGCCCTGTGTGGGCAACATGGTCCATGCTGCCTTTGGTTGTCCTTGCTGTATCAGAAACTAGTGTCAGGATGCTTTCCCAGTTGCCACCTATACAGAAATGAAGGGCCCAGTCCTCAGAAGATGAATGTCATAGTAACATCTTTCACTGTGGTTTTGACTGTGCCCTTTGGGACTTTATTATAAAGACTCAAGGAAAGAAACACCCTAAGAGAGAGATTTAGTCCATCATGACATATGAGGGAAAAAAGGTCACCTTACTCCATGAGTACCTACGCACCTCATGAATATTCATAAACCTATTTTACAATCCACTACACAGACCCACTGGGCTGCCTCTCCATTTTACCAACACCCTCTGGTCTCTCTTTAGAGTGAACTCTTTGTTTAAAGCCCTCTGTTCAGTCTCTCTCTCTAGTGTGTTATTCCCTTTGCGAAGATAAGAACTGAGAGATCGCTAAGCCCCCTCAGCCCCTACAACACTTAGTCCTAGCATTGTGTCACTCTCTCCTGCCTCTCACATTTTAATGATTCAAATGTGTTTTCTTTCTGAAAAACATACAGGACAAGACTAAAATTCTTCCTTAGCCCAATCATGTCTGGTGACTTCACTATTTTTCTAATTAACCTTGGCAAAAAGTTTTAAAAAGAAACCCCGTTCTCCCTTGCCTGTCTGAGGTGCCACCAAATTCGGTTATTTAGTTTGATCAGTGTCTATGGGGTTCAGGCCCCTTCTCTCTGAATCTGCCTTCATCTCTCCAGTCCCACAGTCATTCACCTGGTGATGTGGATTTCTCACACCCTCATCTGCCTCCTCTTACACAACTGCTGTATCCCATCTCCTCTCACCCCCAGACTAGCTGCTAAAATACCTGTTTCCAGATAACATTCACAGCTGGAGCAGCAACAGAGATTGCTATTTATTTTGTGCTAGGTGAGAAAATCATTAACTTGTTTTTACCCACAAACAATTGAATTCTTTTTGCTCAGGAGGTAGAAGTGATGACAATGTACAGAGGCCCCTTCTACCTTCTCTTCCTCCTCCTCCTCTTCCTTTCCCCTGTCCTTCCCTCATCCACAGCCATCTCTCTCTTGCTCTCTCGCTCTCTCGCTCTTTTTGTTCTTTTCATTCTTTCTTCCTCCCTTCACCGTCCTCTGCTTTTCTTTTCCCTCCCTCCCCTCTTCTTCTCTCCTCCTCTCTCTGCTTCCTCTCTCCTTCGCTCCCTTCCTCCCCTCCCCCTTCCCTCCCTCCCTCCCCTCTTCCCTCTCTCCCTCTCTTTCTTTCTCTTTCTTTCTTTCACCTCAGGGTCTCATAGATTGGTGACTGACCTCAAAACTCAAACTCACTGTGTAGACAAGGATGACCCTGAACTCCTGGTCATCCTGTTTCCACCTCCCAAGGGCTGGGATTACAGAATGCACCAGCATGTCTGGCTTGTATTCTTACAGATTTGTGGATGAGAGCTAAGTGATGAACATGGTCACCCCCTGCCTCTTTGTATAATTTAACGTTATGTCAAAATCTCCATGTCACCCCCCACTTAAAGCTCCACATGCTGTGTAGCCAGAATGTGAGTATTCCTAAGCAAGACATGGACACACTTCTAGGTCTGTCTCGGTCCTGCTCTATCTCATTGATTACTTTCTTTTGCCTCTCATCTGGATTTCTTTCCGTTATTCAAATGTGCGACGCTGTTGCTCACTCTGGGTCTTTGCCCACCTAGTCTTCTGGAGCGTCTTTCCTCCATCAGAGGATTCCTACAGGGACAGGTAATTTCTTCCCAAGTTCTAGAAGAAGTTTATGAATGATGCTATTATTGCAATTTATCTATCGTCCATCTCAATGCTAAAGCATTATTTTAAAATATATTTTATTACTTTTATTTTATGTGTATGAGTGTATTGCCTGCATGTGCGTAAGTACATCTGTGTCATGCAGTGGCTGCAGAGGTCAGAAGAGGGCATCAGATTCCCCTGGAACTGGAGTTATGGACAGTTGTTAGGCACCATATGGGTGCTGGGAACCAAACCTGAGTCCTCTGCAAGAACAACCAGTGCTCTTAACCACTGAGGCATCTCTCCACCCCCAATGCTAAAGCATTTTAAGTGTGCAAGGAAGTTTTCCAGGCTACACGATGTGAGATGACATAAAGTATTGGAGGTAAAGGCGCAGCAAAATCTCCTTATTCTTGAAGAAGTAAAACATGATGTGGATTTTCAAAAATATTATCTACAATCATCAAGATAAAAAATAAAATTATTTTACTAAATATAAGTTTATATGAAATGAATTTAGTATCTTGTATTGATACTTCTTAAACATCTCAGTTTCTTTCAAATGTGGCAAATATTAGTAAACAAAGCCACGTTTAAGAAAGTTCTTTGGGCTCTTCAAAAAATTTTAAGAACAGCAATAGTTTTAAGAGCAGGATGTTTGAGAGTTATAGCAAGATAGCAGGTATTCTCATAGACAGGGGCCTATGGATAGCTCATCCTTGTTATACCTGAGTCTAGCTCAGCACACCCCAAATCAATAATGTGTGTTTATTTACTGGAAAAAGTGAACTTTGAATATTTAAGTGAAAATTAAGAACCTACGCTAATCAGGTACGTGATCGGACGTGAACATTAATAACCCCATTGTTTCGAGCTGGAATAACGTATGCGCTTCTGTGATGAGGTATATGTGGCCCTTTGTTGGTAAGTACATTCTTTAAAATTTTGCGTTGACCAAATGCTGACCAAAGAGTCACAAAATTCCACGCACAATCATGAAGGTGAACACGTAAGGCAACTATACACTGCCTGACTCCCACCGCACCCCATGGAAAACCAATGTACCGTGTGCAATGCTAATTTCTTTAAGTTTTCAGGGTCTGACAGTCTTTATGACACATATGCACATACATGGCACAGAGGTACACATCCATGACTAAGCCACATGTGAAACCTCCATGACTAAGCCACACATGAAACCTGTAGGAGCTATGTGTAAATTTCAAATATTTTTATCTATTTTGGTTGAGGGCATGGGAAAAAATGACACATAGATCTACAGCCTATAAAATCCCTAAATTGGCATGAATAACCACAAATAATGTTTTTGGAACTTGCAGTGCATGCCCTGGTCGCTTTAGATAGTGTGGCACAGAGGCGACACTCTGTGCAGTCCCCACAGTCTTGAACATAGAGAGAACTTTGAGGAAGCAGTGTGGGATTCTTGGAGTTACTTCTCACGGCTAACTGGTTAAGAATGTTTTCTACAGGCAGTTGGGGGATGTCGCCAGGGTTATCTTTTAAAAATTATTTGTTAACTTATTTACTTTTATTTTATGAGTTTGAATGTTTTGCCTGCATGTATTAAGTGCACCCATGAATGCAATGCCCACAGACTCCAGAAGAGGCCATTGGGTGCTCTGGGAACAGGAAGTACAGAGGCAGTCAGCCACTATGTGGGCTGGGAACCCAATGGAGGCTTCTGCAAGAGCCCTCTCTTAACCACTAAGCCATCTATCCAACTGCTGTCCTAGGGGATCTTGAAATGTGCTTCTGAACATATATAACGGGTGGGGGGAACTTCCCATAGCTGCACTCAGGGTGGTAAACAGGCTCCATTAGTGTCGTTTGCTGCTTTCTCTCCACATCAGTCTGTGGTTATGAGCTGCGGGGCTGATGTGGATGAGGAATCCAGGGCCATGTCATGATCTGTGCAGTATGTGTAGGTTTGTGAGCAGAGGCTGTACTGCAGGGAGCAGAGGCTGTAGTGCAGGGAGCAGAGGCTGTAGTGTAGGGAGCAGAGGCTGTAGTGTAGGGAGCAGAGGCTGTAGTGTAGGGAGCAGAGGCTGTAGTGCAGGGAGCAGAGGCTGTACTGTAGGGAGCAGAGGCTGTAGTAGTGTAAGGAGCAGAGGCTGTAGTGTAGAAGGCAGAGGCTGTAGTGCAGGGAGCAGAGGCTGTAGTATAGAAGGCAGAGGCTGTAGTGCAGGGAGCAAAGGCTGTAGTGCAGGGAGCAGAGGCTGTAGTGTAGAAGGCAGAGGCTATAGTGCAGGGAGCAAAGGCTTCAGTGTAGAAGGCAGAGGCTGTAGTGTAAGGAGCAGAGGCTGTAGTGTAGAAGGCAGAGGCTGTAGTGCAGGGAGCAGAGGCTGTAGTGTAGGGAGCAGCGGCTGTAGTGTAAGGAGCAGAGGCTGTAGTGCAGGGAGCAGAGACTGTAGTGTAGGGAGCAGAGGCTGTAGTGTAAGGAGCAGCAGCTGTAGGGAGCAGAGGCTGTAGTGCAGGGAGCAGAGACTGTAGTGTAGGGAGCAGAGGCTGTAGTGCAGGGAGCAGAGGCTGTACTGTAGGGAGCAGAGGCTGTAGTAGTGTAAGGAGCAGAGGCTGTAGTGTAGAAGGCAGAGGCTGTAGTATAGAAGGCCGAGGCTGTAGTGTAAGGAGTAGAGGCTGTAGTGTAAGGACCAGAGGTTGTAGTGCAGGGAGCACAGGCTGTACTGCAGGGAGCAGAGCCTGTAGTGCAGGGAGCAGAGGCTGTACTGCAGGGAGCAGAGCCTGTAGTGCAGGGAGCAGAGGCTGTAGTGCAGGGAGCAGAGGCTGTAGCTTTGGAAGCGGAGCCTATAATTTAGGGAGCATGCTGCAGTGCACATATGATAAAGCTGCTAACAGGACTATGACACCACGACTTGGCTGACCTACTCCAGAGGAAGGATAGAGCACTCTGAGCCACTCTACAACTTAGAACCAGATCTGAAGGAGCCGAGCCCCTGTAGTCCCTCTGTTCTGAGGAAGCCACAGCTCTTGTAACAGTAGCAGGTTACCGTGCACAGGCCACTCAGAGAAACGTCCTCTCAGCTGTTATTTCCTCTGACTATTCTTAGAGTCCTCCCAAGTGTATTATTTTAATGCTCCTGTTAGTTCTTTGTTTCGGATATTCTATATTCTATTTTGGGTCTCATTCTATAGCCCAGCCTGGCTTGGAATGCAACATGTAGTCAACATGTAGTCTACAACATGTAGGCAACATGTAGGATGTCCTCACGCTCACAGAAGACATCCTGCTGCAGTCTCTGAGCTGATCATCCAGTCAGGAGCCACCATGCCTGGCTGAACTGCATTTTCTCTTCTGCTTCAAGGGTGAGGAGGGTCCTAATACAAGATGTTACATCCCGTGTTGAATTTTTAAGGTACCATGGGCCAGGCTGTGGTCCGTGGTAGACCATGGTTGGTTGGCCCTGTTGCATTTGGGTCTGTGATGAGATGGGTGTATCCTGGTGGGAGTGAACGGTGGAGCAAAACTAACTGTTCACTTCATGGTGAAGAACTTTAAGACAGGAGGGAGTAAGATGAGACTCCCACAATCCCCTCCGAAGGAGCAGTCACATGATCTAAACCCTTCCAGGTAAGCTTCACCTCTTAAAAGTGGCACCACCACCAGGGCCTCAGTGCCACAGCAAGGACTGAGGGGCAGAAAAACCCAGAAAGGAGGCAGAGATACAGGTCCCCAATATGATAAATCAAAATCCTTCATATTATTTCTTTCAATCTTTACAGTCATCTGTGCCAATATACAATATCTTACGTTTGAGTTGAAAATGTAAGAGTCACATTTCGCTCTGAAATAGGTAGATTTCAAAATATTCACTCACATGTAGGACAGGCTTCTGAGATGTGACAGACTATCGGGTTAATCTGTACTTAAATGCAGAAAATTCAGGTATTTGTGAGAAATCTCTGGTGTCTCCAGCACCGTCCTGGAACTGGATCCCTAAGTGATCGATCAAGCAGATCGCATGTACTTCCTTTATTGTTGTGATCGAGAAGAAAGCACAGTGGATGGAGGTGGATGAAATCGTTATTCTAGGGGCAGATGCAGCAGCTGTGGATTGAAGATTGTCTGGGGACTACTGACATCAGTAGATTTCATACTTATATGAAATATAAATAAATGAATACTGATAGAGGTCTCCCTAACACTCTTCCATATACCATACTTTCAGTGATAAATAAAAAAAAATGACAACAGTAATTATTGCTCTTATTATTAAAGCGTGATGCTTAATGCATCGTTCCTTCAGTCTGGGGTAGGTTAAGGGTTATGGTTATGGTTAGGGTTAGGGTTAGGGTTAGGGTTATGTGACTTCTCTGACCAACAGATTATGTTGAGTGAGTTCAAATGTTGTCTAAAGGTCCATGTATTAAAGGCTTGGTCCTAGCTCGGTGCTAATGTGAGGTACTGGGACTTTTAAGAGGTGGAGCTTACCTGGAGGGGTTTAGATCATGTGATTGCTCCTTCAGAGGGGATTGTGGGAGCCCTATCTTACTCTGTTGTCTTAAAGTTCTTCACTACGAAGTGAACAGTTAGTTTTGCTCCACCGTTCATGCCCACCAGGATACACCATCTCATCACAGACCCAAATGCAACAGGGCCAACCAACCATGGTCCACCAGTCTTGTAGCTTGGCAGCTTCTAGTTCGACTTCCTGACAGAAAGTAGCCTGGGAAGAATGTACTGCGGCTTGCTCTGCACTGGCTAACTGCAGTTTCTTTCTGACTGTTGCCCCAGGAAATTCCACACAGAATTTCCCATGAGCACAGGAAATCCAGTCTGAGAGTCAATGACTCAATACCTAACATTGTACAATATTATAACATATTGTTGTATTAGTGACAGTACTCTTCTGCTCTAAGTGACTGGAACAGAGACTGATCGATAAAAGTGGACTATGCTAGATAACAGATACACTCTGCCTTTTAACTTGATAATCACATTATTTTATGAAATGTGCGAAAACTAGTCATTGCTAAAGGACAACTAAACCTGTCTCCAAAGCTTTATGAGAGTCAGCTGTGCTCTTTTTCATTATTTTTCTTTTAACACTAATGTCTAATATCATTCTTACTTTTTATTTCTTATTATTTGCAGTAACTGCTCTTAGAGCTTTTGCATGAAAATGCCCACTGAGACTGTCTTGGCCTTTCCCAGCAGCCCACATTTCCTTTAGATGTTGTTTATTGTTTCCCGGAGGGGAGGATGGTTTCTGAAGTGGGCTAAACCCCCAACTCTCTCCATTCTTCCCTGCTTAAATGCTTAAAGACAAATGGGCCATTAGGGTGCTAATTCCTTTTCTTAGTTTTGGCCAGGAGGCTGGTCAGCTCCTGTTCTTCATACTAAACCACTCACCGCCTTCATAGTCAAGTTATGGTGGTGGGCTTTGCATTTCTCTCTGATTCTCACTATTCTGATGTGGTTTTCATTGACCTCTGCTTCAGTCTCTTGTCAGCCATAATTACTTTTCTGCTTCAGGATAGCTGAGTAGCTAAAATTCCTGGCTCTAGAATTCGGGCCACCTTTGCCCCTCACCAGCAGGGTGCTCTTGATTAAATAATTAACCTTTTCTTGCCAACAGCACGCATTTGGGAGAAAGCCCCTTCAACAAGGGTGCTGGGAAAATCAGGTACCCACATGCAGAAGAATGAGAATAGAGCCCTCTCCCATCCTGTACAAAAAAATCAATTAAGGTGGGTAAAGGACCTTAATATACGACAAGAAACTGAAATCACTAAGGAGAACAGGGAAAATATCCCAAGATCTTGGCACAGGTCAGGACTTTCTGAACAAGACTCCAGAAGTTCAGGAAATAATAGCAGGTAACAAAATGGATAACAGAAATAACTAGCGAAATGGAGTGAATGAAAATTAAAACCTTCTTCACAAGAAGAGAAACAGGAGAGCACCCCAGCCACTCCTCTGGCAGGTACTGACCGCCAAAATATGTAAAGAACTCAGGGTCCTCATGCCTAGGGAGTGAAGAATCAAATTAATAAATGGGCAAATGAATTGAACAGACACCTCTCAAAAATAAGTACAAACAGTTGTTGGCTGCCATGTGGGTGCTAAGATTCGAACCCAGGTCTTCTGCAAGAACAACCAGTGTTCTTAACTGCTGAGCCATCTCTCCAGGCCCAAGAACAGATATTTATATATTTTCTCATTTGCATCTGTGTTAAAGAGGAAAGAAATGAAAACAGGAGAGGATTTGGGGAGAAGGTGGGAACCCATGGGAGAGGGATGGGGGATGGAAGAGGATAATGGGGCTAAATATGGTAAGTATATTGCATATGAAAATGTCATAATAGAGACATTTTGTATACTTAGTATACATTAATAAAACTAAAAATTAAAGTAACCTCATGTATAAAACAGAATTTTGTTCTTGTCTTTGTATTGTTTTGAGACAAGATCTCCCTGTTACCCCAGCTGACCTGGAACTCACTATGTAGACCAGGCTAGACTTGATCTCGCAGAGATCCGCCTGCCTCTGCCTTCTGAGTGCTGGGATTAAAGGAATGAATCACCACACCTGGCCTCCAGAATTTATTCTATTTTTTAATATTTCATTGATTATTTTTATTTTATATGTGGGAGTGTATTGCCTGTATGTATATAAGTGCATCCATGTCATACAGTGTTCAGAGAGATCAGAAGAGGGCATTGGATTCCCCTGGAACTGGAGTTAGGGACAATTGCTAGCTGCTATGTGGGTGCTGGAAATCAAACCCGGGTCCTGTGCAAGAGCAGTCGATGCTCTTAACTGCTAAGCCATCTCCCTAGTCCCAGAATTTATTCTTAATTACAGTATGAAAATATTATTTATTAAGCAATTACCAAGTTTTATTTATAAATTACCCAGTGATCTTGTAACTCCATGAACTGCAGATTGTTAACGTTTCTATTTACCAAATGAAACATGAATTTATTTAAATTGGAATACTGTGAAACTCGTCTCTAATGTCCCACAGAGGCCACGAATCACATTTGCTTAAACAATCATATGTGTTGCACAGAACTCCCCTCCTTCCTGAGAGACCTAGGGTCTTACAGTCCTAACGCAGATTGATAAAAACCTACATGACAAATGTAGGTTTACTTAGTTTGGGTTTTAGCATGGTTGATGGGTTTTAGCATGGTTTATGACGTCTGGCAAAGGGTGACTGACAAAGGCATAAACTCCCATGGCCCATCTTCTTCATTTTGGCTAAGCCCTGAGATCCGGGCCACAACACGGCTTGTTCTGCATGACTTCTCCCCGGCAGGTTCCTGGGTCTGTTCCCTGTGTCCCCAAAATGGCGTCACCCCTCCCCTTTTTCCCAGTGTGCTCAGCGTTTCTCAGCACCTCTCAGTGTCTCTCAGCATCGATCTGTAGACCCACCCCGTTCGAGTCTAGCTTTCTCGGAGGACACATCTACCCAACAATATGCAATACTGGCATGCTCTAAAGTTAAGCACTGTTATTCTGTGGTAGGCGAGCAGGCCTGGGAACAGATGGACTGGAGCAATGGAGCATCAAAGCATCCGTCTGGCTGCGTGCTCAGGTGCTGCATGCCTGTTTTGCAGGCCTCAGCTGGTGCTGGCAGGACTTGCATTCACTGCAATGCTACACTTGCTCTGAGGTAGACTCACGATAAGAAACCTGGACACACAGCTCGCCTACGTCCTTCCCAGCTAGTTTCATGAACTCATCACCTGCTGGTTATTTTTCCCAAAGAGTCATAGTTGGTAGAAAAGGCATAATGCATTGCAGGCCTGGCCCTGAGCCAAAGCGTGAACAGAGAGGACACATGGAGGGCAGACCAGTCATAAGACAATGTGGATTTGCATTCAGTTTGTATTTCTAGGGAAGATGTGCAATACTGAGGCTGGGAGTGAGGTTCAGTTGTGGAGCCCTTGACACTAGCCACAAAGCCCTGGTTCAAGCTCAAGAGTGTACACAAACACACACACACACACACACACACACGCACGCACGCACGCACACACACACACACACACCACACCACACACAAATCATGCCGCTTTTTAGGATTATTGAGTCTTAAAGAAATGAGGGAAATAATCTCTGCTCTGTCTCAATTATAAGTTTAGCATGAAGGTTAAATGAGATCATTAATGTGAGCCTGGTTGTGAGATGTTGAAATACCTATTTTTAATTTAATTGAATACTCATCTATTTATGTGTATGCAGAAACCAACACATACATGTGTATCCACGTGTGGAGGCCAGAGGCTGACATTTCGTGATCTCCTCAACTGTTTTCACTTCATTTTATTTATCTTTTTGTTTTGTTTTTGAATCATGGTCTCTTACTGAACAGGGAGCTCGGCATTTGGCTAGACTGGCTGGCCAGAGCCCCAGGGATCTGTCTTTGTCTCCCAGCTCTGGGACACACCTGCAGGCAAGCAACTCTGTGCCCAGCTATTTCATGTTGCTACTAGGAATCCCACCTCATGTGAATCCTCACACTGGAACAGCCACACTTTACCTCCTTAGACCTGTGTTTTCTTTAAAATTTTTGTTGCACTTTTATTTGTTTTGTGCACATGCATGCACACGTGTTGGTACATGTGTGCGGTGGTGTGCCTGTGGATGTCCAACAACTCTCAGGAGTTGCTTCTCTTCTTCCACCATGGGAGTTCCAGGGACTGATCTTGGGTTTTCAGGATTGGCTTCCATTTGCCAGCCCCTATTTTCCCTTCAACAATGAAGAAGCTGAGGGAAGACAGGGTTAAGAGCTTGTAACCCGGGAGTCAGGAAAGTGGAAAGGAACCGTGGGAAGAAAGCAGAAGAACGGGCTCCAGAGAGGGGGTATCAGGGGAAATGGGGAAAAGGGAGGCACTTTAACTGGAGAGGGAGTAGTGAGGGTCATACAGGGAGAGGTAGAGGGGAA
This sequence comes from Nannospalax galili, assembly GCF_000622305.1. Lineage (NCBI taxonomy): Eukaryota > Metazoa > Chordata > Mammalia > Rodentia > Spalacidae > Nannospalax > Nannospalax galili. The sequence continues at coordinate 28,878 of NW_008328109.1, forward strand.
ATAAATAATGCTTAGATAGTATGAAAAACCAGACGGAAATATAACAAACAAACAAACAAACAAACAAAAATACCCACAAAGTGCGAAGCAGGAGAAACCTCACTTTGAGTTGTAGGTCAGAGTAGTCTAAGAGACTTCTAAAATAGCACAGGCGATTGCCACAGACCATGATTACCTCCCAGATCTAGGAGGTAAGACCCTATTGCTAGACACAGGCCATACTTCAGACACAGAACTAGGGAGAAATTGAGCTGGAACTGACCTGGAGATCTCCCTGAAGACAGGCTCTCATGGTATCAGAGGAGACTATACAAGCTGCCAAGGGAGAAAACCAGTCACCTGTAAAGTCTAAAAATACAATGACTGACCCAGAAAAGTATCACTGCTGGTGTAGTGCTAGCACTTCTATCTTGGGGATAATCAACAGCTGTCTAATTGGAATTAAGGCCAAGTCAATAGGAAGGAACTCACGTGTGGTACTGTAAACATAGCCAAATGCACATGGCTGGAGAGGTCTGGGATCCTAGAGAAAAACATAGTTTTGCTACATCCCTAGACCAGCATTCTGTCTTACGTTATTCTAAATATGCACCCTGATATTTACCCACAAGTGTACCTTTTACCCCTAATCAAAGAGGCTTCTTTTTGGTACAGATGGAGGTTATCACAGACTTCTAGAACTGATCAAATGCAAAGAATAATTGTGAGATGCTTAACCATAAGTGACACGTCTTCAAGGCAACCTCTACACTTAGGATGAGTGCATCCCTCAACTCTCACCATACAGATTTCCTTATGCAGCAGATAGCGATTAACACAGAAACGCACCATTGGCCAATGTACAGAGAACAAGAGGCCACAGAGTGCATATCCCTGAACAGGACACTTATTTCAAACTTCTGCTTCTGAAGACTCAGGGACCATTAGGGAAGAGGTGGCAGGAAGATTTTAAGAGTCAGAAGCTGTGGATGACCTCAGGAAACAGAGTCTTCCAGACAGATGGTCGGTTACTCATAGGAACTCACAGCAATGGTGACAGCAGGCACAAGTCCCATGCAAGCTCAGACCTGACAGAATCACAGCATATATGTGGGGACGTGGGTAAAAAATCTCAACTAAACCTAAGAAACGTTTGGAAACTGATGGCTGCTGGGAGGGGGAGAGACACTGTCTTACAAGGATGGGACTCTTTGTGGGCCCAGTGGATGGAGTCACACTAAAGGACACTGGGGGACACATTTCAGACTCTGTATATGAGAGTACATTAAATTGCGTGAATGGCAGTAGGGAGGTGCAGATAGGAATGGGATCACAATATCATCGATCTATGTTTTATGAAAATCACAAAAATTGTATAAAAAAACAAAAAGAAACTTGCAGGTAGTCGCAGAGCTGGTACATGGCAGAACTGACATTCAGCCCCAGGAAATCTGCTCCAAAGTCCACATTGGTGATGTTTATCTGCCTGACTCTGACGTGCCACGAGGATACACTACTGTCCCCTATGGTGTGGCCTGAGGGTTCCTACGAAATGCCTTTGCATTTAAAGTTTGGTCTTATCGCTGCTCCACCTAACATACCCATAGACATCAAAGATAAAACACTAAGAAAGTTGGGCACTGATGCTGTGGAATTATAGATCATGAAAACTATGACTTAGCAGTAACATAAAGGATTTTATTTTGTTTATTGATTGATTGACTTGGACAACAGGAGCATAGGTTATAAAATAGAATTTAGCTCTTGACACACAGTTAAATTCTGGCTCCTCCATTACCAGTGACCTTTAGTAAGTCTCAGTTACTCAAATTTAAAGTGAGGAAAATAATTATTACTTTAATGGCATTAGTGACAATAAAGCAAGATAATAGTTTCGAGGTAATTAACACAGTGTTTGGCACCAAATAATTATGATTTATTGGGTACTAACTGCACGGCAGCCACTGTGCTCAGCAATTCGCATGAAATATCAAATTGCATCCTATATGTCATAAACCCTCATTAAGTTGACGCTCTTATTATTATTGATGGAGGTTTTTAGTAGCTGAGCATCTTAGCCTGGACTCTTACCCCTCTTTTTCAGGACACTTTAAAGTCCAAAGGCACACTAAATTTGGATGTAAGTAATTTATTAGAGTTATACACTTCAGAATAAGATTTTATGGACAGTATTGATCCAAAGGACTGCAATCTAAAAGATAAATGTAGAAAAAAATGATACAGTAAAGACAGCGATGAATACCCGCCCGAGAGCTCACCAGGAGGGGCTTCCCACGCACTCGGGCCTGGGCTGGCTGCTCTTCCTGGCCTTCCCTGTGCATTTGGTCTTCTGTGCTGAGCACACGTGCAGACACAGCCTCCTCTTTCCTCCTTTAGTTGCATAGATTTCCTCCCTCTCGTAGAAAGCAGGCGATGGAGAGCAGAAGCAAAATTAGGTTTCCCACTAGCTGGCAAAGACACCAAGTGGATGTGCGGCTCTCCCCGCAGCACCAAAACCACGAGAAGAAAACGTCAGCCACTGCTGCTTTGTGTTGAAAAGATCATGTCAATGTCTATGCTTCGTACATATACAAATTCCCTAGGATTTTGCCTTTGGGAGATAAATTGACTTGTAATGATTTTAGAACAGAGAGCACGAGAAAAACAAAAGAATTATTGAGGTAAGTCAGATTAGGGACTTTTAAAACATGCAAATGTTTAAAGTCATCTTCGGGGAGACAGAGTAAGAAAATCCAAATAGCTACTTTGAGTGCATGTCTGACTCATTTCAGCCAGCTAGAGCATCTCCCAGGCCTGTTATTTAATTCAGCAGCAGAACCAGGTTCTGGAAGCTGGGAGACAGAGACTTCCCTGTGACTTCTGAGCAACATTTGCAATTGTTTTAAAAGTGTTTCAGCATTCCTCAAATTTTCAGAGTTGCTGCTGCCCCCTCCCCCTCCCTCTCCCCTAACCCCCTCATTTTCCTTCTCCTCCTCCATCATCATCATCATCATCATCATCATCATCACTTATAGCCCCCTGGACAAGAATGGAGCTCATTGAGGAGCCCCAAGGACTTCACAGTGACTCTAATTCGCTGCCCAGGCAGGGAGGACAGGTAGTCTGGGGCCAGAGGAGCCCCAGACTGCATGGGGACGCCCAGGGAAGGCAGTGGGCTCCTCTTTTTTCATTATGAAAATGTCAGTGCGGGGTTGGGGAGTGGGTGTGAAAAACAGGTTTTGTAGCCTGCTGTTGACAGTTGAATGATAACTTGATTGGGCAGTGTGATTGAATGAAATCATTAGCTAGAATTCAGTAGGAGAAAAGCTCAATTCAATCCCTCTGTCCCCAAATTTCCTATTTGTTAAATGGAAGCAATAATAAATTTAACCAAAATGACTCCCTGAAGATGAAATGAGATCGTAATTAATAATAACTATAAGATGTGATATAATAACCATAGGGTGTGATATAATAATCATAGGATGCACAAAATACAAACTTCTGAGTATTTACACCAACCAGAGAGTCTAAAAAGAATTTTAATTTATACAAGAGATAAAGATATGCTTGTGAATTTTAGCCAAGAAATTGATCTTCTACCCCAGTCCCTCCTTTCCTCTAGGGCCTGCTGTGCCCACTTACCAGGTAACAAACAAGAACGAAGGGCTCCGGGAAGTTGCTCATCGGTAGACTGTTTGTGTAGTGCACAGGAAGCCCTGGGGTCCATCTGCAGCACCACAGAAGCCAGGCCTGGAGAGCCAAGCCTGTGATCTCAGCATGTGGAGTTGGAAGTCCAGTTTTAGCCTCTGCTACATGAAGTTAAGCAAGAGAAATGTATATCAATAGACTCACACCAAAACTGAGAACACAAGTGGATGTGGAGCCACTCTGCGCACCTTTGGGGCGATTTGGCATTCTCCATTACGTTTAACTAATGGGGAAGGCAGTGGTTTGGTTTCTGGCTGGAAACCGATTACCCAGAAGTCCTTAGTCTTCCCTTCTGGCCCTCTGTGCTCTGACTGAGGCTCAAGTACACTGCCCTGGTACAAATGTCTAAGCAAGAGAAATGTATATCAATAGACTCACACCAAAACCAAGAACACAAGTGGATGTGGAGCCACTCTGCGCACCTTTGGGGCAATTTGGCATTCTCCATTACGTTTAACTAATGGGGAAGGCAGTGGTTTGGTTTCTGGCTGGAAACCGATTACCCAGAAGTCCTTAGTCTTCCCTTCTGGCCCTCTGTGCTCTGACTGAGGCTCAAGTACACTGCCCTGGTACAAATGTTTTGTTTCTACCTGTTGTCCTTCCCTGATTATCTCATAGTCTCTATCTGATTTATTTAGTTTCCCGTGACATATGTAATTACTTTGCAACTTATTTTTTATATTTATTGTCTTGTTCAACTAAATTATAATAGAAACACAAAATCCTTGAGCGTAGGGGCTTCGACTTACCAGCTTCTGTTTAAAAATAATCCTTCATTAAGTAAAAGGGGAACGAGAATGGGTCCAAGTCCATCATGTGAATGTATGGAAACCTCACAATGAAAGCACTGGCTACTGAAATTAAAAGCATGAAACAGGCATGCGGAGCAAACAGATGAGGGTTGGGTGAAAGGCTGAGCTGTGATTGGGCAGAAGGAAGGGAAGGGAAGGGACTGTGGATCTCACATGCTAGTGGAGAAAAGCTCGAGCCTCATCTGTAGAGTTGGTTCATTTATTTACTTAGCTAATATTTATTGATTCATGCGCTGGACCAAGAACCTCAGGAAGCTTAAAATTCAGTGTATAAGGCAGACCCGGACGAATAAACAAGCGAGTTAAAGACTAATCTTAGGAAGCCATCTGTGGTAGCTCCGGGATTGCCTGTGAGGTTCGGGGAATGAAAACCTTGCAGTTGACATCAGCAAGCGCTCTGAGGTGGCGCTGCCCGGGCAGTCTTACATCTCATGCATTTCGTGTGATTTGGTGCCACATCATGAGAATTGATGGAGACTGCAGGCAGCCGTAAATCCTCTTCCCTAAGGCATCGCATTTGACATCTTGGTAATATGTTCAATAAATAAAATAACCAGGATATCATGATTGGAGGAATGGGGTGGAGGCTGTGGGAGAAGTGATTTTTGCAAAAGCTTCCCCGAGTTGGCAACTTCCCGGTTAAGGTAAAAGAATGAGATTGAGATGCCCAAGCAGCAGGACGAGAGCGCACCGGCCCCAACCAAGCGCCAGGCCAGCGGAACAGAGCTGGCCAGGCAGAGAGAGAGGAGCATCCTGGGCAAAGTCTCAGAGGTGAGACAAGGCCTATCAAGATTCTACATGGAACCTGGTTTTAAAGGAGAGGCTGGTATGTAACCAGGTTTAGGGACACAGGGACAGACGAGGGGGGGGGGGCGCTAACCAGCTACTGTGATGAGCTTTCAGTTTATTCCGGCAGGAAAGAGAAGGACATAAACTTTAAGCCAGGGCGCAGCATGATTGGATCTGTATCATCAGTGTCTCTGGATACTCTGAGGAAAAGGGTCTTAATGAGAAACGAGTGAAGAGATGGCAGTTCATATAGGGGTTTTCTGCAATGGACCAGGTGAGTGGTGGGTGGTCGGGCAGGCAGTGGCAGTCCAGGGGGGAGCCCAAAGGTGTCCTACCAGATTCCTGTGGGAGGGAGAGGAGGGAAACTTTTGAGGTTGATTCCCAGGTTTCACTGGGTCAGCCACGTGGATGCTGGACACATCAACTTGGAAGCAAAGCTGCACATTAGTGCTGGAAAGCTAAGAGGTCCATCACACACTGCAGTTCAGGGCGTGGTAGCTGTGGGAACAGCACACAGTGGCTCTGGGGAGCACTAACATGGTGAGTGTGAACCCCAGGCTGCAACGCTCTAGTCTTCCAAAGCCTCCCGGTTCTCCCAGTCTCTAAACAAACGGTGGACTCCTGTCCCTGTTATGGCACAGTGATGGTTTTAATGTCAACTGACCACACATAGGAATTACCTGAGTGGGAGCTTCAATTGCCTTAGCTGATGACTGATGCAAGAAGGTACTTTCTAAAGGTGGGTGGAACCTTCTGGTAGCAGCTCAGATCAAAGGGGCCAGACAGGAGACAGACTATTCCCCTTTTGCTTGTTTGACCTCCTCTTCCATCTCCGAGTTAATGTATCCTGTTGCTGTTGCTGCTGAACCTGCATTTCCAGGCTTCCATCATTGAGTAAGAATCTGTCTATCTATCTGTCTGTCTGTCTATCATCCATCAATCATCTATTCATCATCTATAATCTTTCTATCATCTATCATCTATCTATCATGCATTTATCTATCATCTATCTATCATCTATCTATCATCTATCTATCATCTATCTATCATCTATCTATCATCTATCTATCATCTATCTATCATCTATCTATCATCTATCTATCATCTATCTATCATCTATCTATCATCTATCTATCATCTATCTATCATCTATCTATCATCTATCTATCATCTATCTATCATCTATCTATCATCTATCTATCATCTATCTATCATCTATCTATCATCTATCATTTATCTATCTATCTATCTATATCTATCCATCTATCATCTTTCTATAATCTATCTATCATCTATCTATCTGTCTTTCTATCTATCATCTGTCATCTTCTGTCAGTTCTGTTCTGCTAGAGAACCCTACTAATGTAGGCACATTCCACACTGAATCTATTTACCTCTTCGGAACCTGACTGCATGGAGTCTGGGCCTTTTGTGAGGGATGGATGATTTACAGTTCAATCATACACCCATCCTACCACCGTCACAGTTGGTGCTCAGAAATGAATGAGTGAATAACTATGTGCCTGACATGAACAAGCTGTCAGAGTAATATGATTCTCAGATTTTTTTCTCTGCAACAGTATTTGGTCTTGATCCTATAGTTAAGCATTTGAAAGAAAAAGTATGTAGAGTCTCAGATGACATACTGGAAAAACTTTCGAAAATCCAGATATCAGGATTCTGAAGTGCCCTGAGGATTGTCTTTTATAATAAGGAGTCTTATGTTTCAGAACTCTGTGTAGTTACAAGATCCATCAATGTTAACTTCATGTTTACCGCAGAGATCTTCTGGCTCTGGGTCTGTCTGGGATGGCTGCACTTTGGCTGCACTTGTCTCCGGCTTCCTTTTGAAATTCAATCTTCTAAGAAGGGGTAGAGAGATAAAGTCAGAGTTCTAGGCTTGGGGAGCTAATTTCACTAATGCTTTGTTACCCACTCTTCCATATCTATCAGTAGTTAAATTCTTATCTGGTCCCTGGGTGTCCGGACTCTCCTAAGCACAAAAGCATCAAATGGCTTTGCGTTCATTATCTCCATCATCACAGTGAAAAACCGGCTGAGGGGAGCCCACCTGGGCTTCTGTCTCCTGCGAGGTCTACCTTATGTCCTAGCAGGTAAGCAGGGGTATCTAACACTCCATATGTGTTATGGAGACAGAGTTCTCAAACTTTAACAGGATGATAGTTATCATATGGGATTATCTTAGAGTACAGATCATTTATAGCATCAGTGGAAGGGACCTGGAACTCTCCATTTCCAGAGATCTGTTAGCTGATAGTGATGTAAGAAGTTCCACAGACCATACTTTGGGTAAAGTAAATTTCAAAGCTATGGGATTAAGTTATATCCAGATAGAATGTGAGGTTGTGTGAAGCCCTCTGGTGATTAATGATGGCCTAATAGTTCATCCTTAACTTTACCATAATTATTTAACAAATTTCATATTGTTGAAAATGTGCCCAACTTTTGGCTTTCATAAATAGTAGTCTCGTAAACTCTTTTATAACTAAGAACTGATTTATACTTGTGGTATTTATTTTCATACATTCATTCATTCATGTTGCATCACAAGAAATATAATTAGTTTTGAAAGAAACACATCATACAGTGGCTTTTAGAAGATGTCCCGGTCGTGGCATAATTTTCAGGTGAACTTTTTAATGAAATTATCCGGCTTAATTCCGTTTTTGTCACTGGTCCTGCTTGCAGACCCATGCGGTATTCTGACATCATGTCTTTAATGAAGAGCCTTAAGTGCTGCCTTATTCCGGCTCTCTGATCATGTCTCTACTGTGTTTTGCTAGTTAAATATCGTAAGAGCTGAATTTGTGAGGACTCGCGGCTGTCACTGAGCAAAGGATCTATAATGTATCCCTGGCACAGAATTCACAGCACACAGCACCTAGATAATCTGTGGAATCTCAAGCCGTGCAGAATGTCTTTGTATCTTAAGATACGCACCCAGCGCAATCAATTGATTAAACATTATCTTGAACAGAAGGCAGTTACAAGGCTAACTTCTTTTTCAGAATGTCTTAGATTCTCTACATACAAAGCGTCAGAGGAAAAAGAACAATTTCTTTATGTTTAAGCCACACGATAATAATAATCTGGAGGTCTGTTGTCTTTGGGACTTACTGGAGCAGAGCCATGTGGATTTAGCCCTATTCTAAAGGTGCTCGGTTGGTATAAGTGCTCTCCTTCACGTTTAATACCCCATCACTTATGATTTCAGTTATCAGAACAAATAAAGCAGAATTCAAATGCTAACTTGAAAGTTACATAGCCAGGAATGTGCATCCCCGAGAAATGACCACGTGAAGACACGGAGATGGCATCTTCAGGCCGAGAGGGACCTAAGGGACCCCAAAACCTGAGCCTTGGGAACCAGTAGTAACACTTCTACTGCTCAAACCACCTCATGTCTGATATTTGGTTACAGGTATCCCAGAAAGCAAGCCCTATCCTCCAGTATCAGCTAGCAGATCCCTCACAGGAATGGCCAGTGTTTGTAACTATATATCTGCGCCTGTTTCATCTTACAGCCTGAATACTTTTAGTATCATGAAGTCATGGGACCTGATAGAGAATAAAACACTCAATTCTGATACATATGTTTATCACAACATACTTATGTTCCACACATGACTTTCTTGATTTAGATGTTTGAAAACCCGGTCTTCCAGTTATCTAGAAGGGTTGCCTAGCATCCCTAGATCATTCCACATGATTTGTGTACCTGAGCCCTGTGATACGCTATGCAGAAGCTAAGTACTCTGATTCATGGAACTTCAATGGTCTAAGGCTTAGGTGTGCATGACCTACTTAAACCCGATGGCTCAGAAACTACTGGAAACTGGATCTCAGTGCTCCTGGTCCAACTCTATCTTGTCTTTCCCTCCATCACCTCCTGTCCAGGGACGGCTGAGTTTTGAAAACCGTATCCTGGCACCACTAAGATCTGGGCCCTTAGGTGTAAGAAACAGCTCTGCTCCACACTCTAGGTTCATCCATTCATCCATCAATCCATCAATTCATTCACTCAACTCAATGTTCTTGGTAGCCTGTTATATAAAATGCTCCAGACAAGCAGTGCTGTGCACAGGGCTCCGCTTTCTTGATTTCTGTGTGTAAGATGATGCCTGGCTGCATACCTCACAGGTGGCTTTGGAGATTATAATAAGACACAAGTGTGCTCAATTAAAAAACCGGAGCAGTAGCTCAGTGGTACAGTGCTTGCCTGCCATGTGCAAGGATCTGGGTCCAACCCTGGCATAAAGAAGGAAGGGAGGGAGACAGAGAGGAAGAGGGGGAGAGGGAGACAGGGAGGGAAGGATGGAGATGTGGGAGTGAGAGAGGGAAATGAGGGGGAGGGAAGGAAGGAGGAGGGAGAGAGGTGTGGGACTGAGAGAGGGAAGGGAGGGAGGGCCAGCCTCGAGCCAGTGGGATAGTGTGTCAGTTCAAAAGAAGAGGGTGCTCACTGCACCGTGAAGGTCCTTTCTGATGAAGAGTCCCAGCTGTTTGGCTCCCACCCTTTACAATGCTGCTTCTGAAGAGTCACTGGGTGCAGACCTGGGATCTCTCATTTCGTTCCTTTCATGCACCGTAGCCAGGCCGGGAGGTGGGTTTTGTGTTGGGCTCTAGATATTTAGGCAAAATTAAGTGCTTAGAGAAGTTGGGCCTTGAGGAGAGAGTCCCTTTTTCTCCAGGTTCTCCACATTTACCTTTAAGTGCAGAGACCCACGCTGGTCAGATGTCAAACAATGTCCAAGACATGTGTCAATACAGATTACAAAGGGGAAATCAAGATTCAGTACATTTCCCCAGAGGGCACATAAGATGGTATGTACATATGGGAAGGAAAGAGAACTTGTATTTATATTTGCATATATACCACTAAATGTTTTCATTTTTATAATGTGTGTGACATATGAATTCACATACAAAATGATCGAGTGCACATTTCCATATGGGGATTCATACTCACAATGTGCTTATGGTTTGGAAGTTTTAGTCCTTACTTAGAGTGTTGTTAAGAAGTCCTCTGTCTAAGAATATGATTCTGGGTCTAGTGGGTTTTTTTGTTTGTTTGTTTTTTCAATTCATCAGTTAGTAACTGCATTCTTCTAAGTCCCTTAAACATTTTGCTTGTGGAAGTGCCTCATGTATTAAGATAAAATAAAATATTTATTTCCCACCCAACAGGAGAAAGCACTCAATGACCATGCCCTCTAATTGATATATGTCATATAATCAATAAGAAGCACATTCCGAAGCATCCTGCTATTTCGAGTACTTGGCACTAGAAGTTAGTGTCTTCTTAGCAGTCCTTCCCTAAACTCCCGTATTCTGTAGGAACAAGGTTAGCTCATCTGATGTGCGAAGGAACAGCACACAAGTTTAGAAAGATCAGAGTGACTAAACTTTCCGTTACAAAACAAACCCAAGTCTTAGCTTAAAGGAAATCACGCACTTATTATGGACTTGATAATGACTTGCATTTGTTTGAAAACTGTGTACACGTATCAAATGCATCTTGACCATATCCGTCCCCTCCTCCCACCCTGCAGAGCCCATGACTGAGCACTCATAGTCCTTGACAGACTATAACTATGTAGCCCAGGCTAACCTTGAAGCCACTTTGCTCCTAGGCCTGCCTCCTGAGTACTAAAATTACTGACGTGTATGTGCTCAGCCTCACTCATCTGTAAAAATTCAAAATTACTAAATTTTTCTATGTCCAAAGACTTATCTTGATTTTGAGAACTTGCTTTTTAAAAAATATAAAAATCCTTCTGCCTTAGCTGTTTCTAGAGGTAATTTTAAAAAATAAAGTCTAGCAACTTGAAACTATTATTTCAGTTTTATTTTTCTCCGACTTGGAAAATATGAGGTCATTTAAACATATATTTATCTCTCTAGACCATGAGAGGAAATCTTTAGTAGATATAATTAACAACGTCTTCTTTATACTTAGAAAATGGGAGATGCGAGGTTTTTACCGATTATATGGACAAATGGAACTTTGGCTGTTTTATGTCTAAGGCTAAAAATAAACTGATGCAGAGTTACTAGTCCAGATAATAAAGCTCTGTTCTCTTTCCCAGTAGGCACACAATTCCTAATTGATTGGCGCTTATAATTGATGCAGAAGCAGAGAGCATATCAGGTTCTCTTCTTCCATTTAATAGAAAATAAATCACATCATCTGAAACAGATCTCCATAGAGAGTAACATGAGGCCACATGCAAGCTGGAAATGCAAAGCCCAGAGAGAGAGAGAGAGAGAGAGAGAGAGAGAGAGAGAGAGAGAGTCCACTGCTGCCTGAGATGCACTCTGAGCCACAAAACTATGGGGCTGGTGTCAAACCCACCTGACGCATCCTTCTCAAGCTTTGTAAGCTGATTGGCCCTGACAGATCAGTCTGTTTAGGTTTCAGGGTAGAAGAAAAGATTCATGCTCTGTAAAGTTACAAGCCTGACCCTTGCACAAATACCAAACGCACAATGTCAAATGTTCTATGGCATTTTTTAGAGAAACAGTAAAACAGTAAGACTGGTTCAAAGTACATCTATAGACAACCCAGCAAAGAGTTTTTCTGATAAGATTGCTGGGTTAGATATTTAATTAATGTCCTATGGGACAAATAAAGTGACCCTTGGGTTTACCTTTTGCACAGAAGGAAGTAAGTAGCATTTTTACTAGTTAAAATTCTCCAAACTCCCACGTCAGAACACCAAGCCAAGACCTTTAGTTTAACAGGATAAAATAAAGAAAACTATGTTAGACTTCCTCATACTGCACCCAGGATAACAGCAATGTACCCAACGCGTTTCTTTGCTTCTCCTTGAATTAGCCAAGGAATTTGTGTCAGTCGGAGATCTTACTGTGTCTTTCAGTTCAGCAGTGACTGTCCTACAGGACACGCCCAAGCGGTTGACGGCCAAGTACCACAGTTCTGCTTTTGTTTCACAACTGTGTCTGTCTGAATTTACATCTTGGTTGATTTTGCATTATTGTTTGAGGCAGGAACTTGCTGCGTATCCTTGGCTGGCAAGGAACTTGCTCATAGACTGGGCTGGCCTTGACCTTGTAGCAATCCTACCTCTGTTTCCTGAGTCCTGGGATTACGGGTGGGCTTTCTAATGTCCATTTCTCTTGGCTGAACTTAATGGCAGATACTGGGCCACTGACGGCCGGGCAGAAGATTGAGAAGCTCAGGGGACAGGCACCTGGCCAAAGCCTCTGTGTGGTGGAGCCGATTATGTCTTCAGTACGGTGCCGATAGCTCTTCTATTGTTGTGGTAAGACCCCAGGATGGAGGCAACCTATAGAAGCAAGAGTTTGTTTTGGCTTTTGGTTCCAGAGGGATAGTGTCTATCACGGTGGGGAGGCGTGGCAGGGATCAGCAGGTGTGGTGGTGGGAGCTGAGAGCTGAGATATTGTGCTGGATAGCTTTAGTGTCAACTTGACACACCTGGGTTGAGGGAGCCTCAACCAGGAAATTGCCTCTATTGGACTGGCCTGTGGCCATGTCTGAAGGGCATCTTCTTGATGAGTGATGTGGGAGGGCCCAGCCCACTGTGGGTGGTGCCACCCCTGGGCAGGTGGGCCTGTGTTGCTTAAGAAAGCAGGCTGAGCAGGGGCCAAGAGAGCAAGCCTGTAAGCAGTGTTCCTCCATGGCCTGTGCTCCAGCTCCTGCCTCCAGGTTCCTGCCCTGAGTTCTTACCTTGGGCTCCCTGATGAACTGCGTGCGACCTGGGAGATGTAAGACAAATAAACCCTTTCCTCCCCAAGTTGGTACTGGTCGGAGTGTTTTGTCACAGCAATGAAGAACAAACTAGGACAGATATCATATTTTCAACTGCAAACACAGTGCCAAGAGAACAAACGGAACACGGGATGAGGCTAGGAGCTCTCACATCCCACCCGCAGTGGAATGCTTCCTCCTGTAAGGCCACACTCCCTAAAGGTACCATGACCCTCCCAAGCAGTGCCGTCAACTGGGGACCATGTGTTCAAGCACCTGAGCCTGTGGGGGACATTTCCCATTCAAACCACACATATACAGCTTGAATTCACCTGGTGATTAACTGACAAGGAGCCAGGACTCTTCAATGGTTTATGAAAATCTCTCAGTAGCAAGAGGAAATCTTCTTGGATTAAAGGGGAAACATCACATTCTAAAGTGTGATTCTGACAGATGTGGAGGGGTCATGAGCAGATGGTTGCACTGAGGGATTGCTACCCTTAATCACACACATCTTAACTCTTACCCCGATTCCAAGAGCAGCAGCAATCCTCCACTAGTTTTGAACGTGATTTCATACAAAATTTTTGTAGATTCATTATCATGAATATTCATTTTGGATTGGTCGCTTTTCATGAAACATAAGATCTTTGTAAACTGTCTTCGCATCTCAATTGCTTCTTGTGAAAGAAAATGACTTAAAAATGTTTGTGTGCATCCGTGTGTGTGTGTGTGTGTGTGTGTGTGTGTGTGTGAATACGAGTGAAGAGCTCTCATAGAGGCCAGAACATCTCCTAGAACTGGGGCTACAGACAATTGTGTGTCACCAATGTGGGTGCTGGGAATTGAACGTGGGCCCTCTGCAAAGCTCTCTCTCCAGCCAATGACTTTCTTAAATGTTTTGCTTTAAGCTTCACGTCTTCCATTAATTGCCATCTCACAACTTTAATTGTCTGTCACTGTCATCATCAACTTGAGCCAACTGCCATGCCAGGGTTTGTGTGAAAGGGACGTCACTGTGAAAGACAAGTGGAGCTTAGGTCTGGACGTTGTGGTGAACAAGGAGCTTCAGTTACGTAGCTAAGCTTTGAAGCTTTGAGCCAGGATTTCAGAGGTTGGGAACTACCAGAAGGGCATGGTATTTTCTGGAAAGATACAGTGAGTGTTTTCAGGAAGAATGTACTGTTTCTAATTTTCCCTTTTCTGGATATTTTGGGATCCAGAAATACAGACTTATACTGAGCTGTGCAAACCCTGAGTTGAGAACCTATATCTAGTAGAGTTGCCCATTCCTCAGGGAGAAAGCTGATAGTATTTGGAACTGTGGGATTTGGAGCCGCAGAAATCTGTAGCCAGGGACAAAGCATGAAGTAGAGAGAACTTGAGAGCAGGCCCATGTACGTACTTCAAATGTTGCCTTCATTCCCCACTTGGTGGAAGAAGTCAGTCAAATAGATTGTAGTCACAGACTTTAGCAGCTGCAGAAGATGAAGCCATAGCATCAGAGGCTCTAGGATGCCCCTCGTTCCTCCAAGCCCCCTCTATTGATAACTGATGCTTGAAATCCTACTGTTAGCTTAGTGATGGGGAGAAGGATGGTACCAACTTGATATGTGTCTGCTAATAGTGTGACTCATGAGGTCAGATGCAGATGAAGGTTCCAAGAGTTGGCACTTCCAATCAAGCCCCAAGTCATGTGTCTAGAACTGGAAGCGCCGAGAAGCAGGAGAGAAATCCAAGTCAGTACCTCGTCTGAGGATGGGGCCCCAACCAGAGCTGACGGACTCTTTTGGCCTTCTGGTATTAGGACTTGTGGTGAACTAGTTTAGCTGTGTAAGGACCAGGAAGGCCATGGACAGATCCCTGCTGGGTACTGCTGCTAGAAACAAAACCTCCCAACAGGGGTCACTCTTCAGCTATGATTTGGAGGAACAGTATTTCTTAGATCTTTTTTGAGAACAGGCTCTGAAGAGAAGATACATCACAGTCATGTGCCTCTCACAGGGGTTCCAAGGCCTCTCACAGGCTTCACCAGGAATCTGCAAAGGAGGACAGGATGTGTGAACAAGGCAGGTCAGTGGGCAAAATCAAATTGTATCTACTTCACAGGTTTCCTTAAATCAAGACCTTGTGCTTAAAGCAAGGCTGTCAATCATACCTAACACAGCAGAGTGACTATGAATAGACCCAGATTCAAATGATCTTTTATAATTATCAGGTGGATGTTAGTCTCTGCTGAGGGTGATGAAACCAAACCTATATGCCTTATAGACTATTTGAACTACTCAAGTGAGTTAACGGATACGATTATCCAATTCAGTAAATGATTCATTAAACACTATGGAAACATAACAGGATTATTACCCTATTAATAACAACCCATTCACTCATTCTTTTCAAGTAATACCCATTAAACATTTCCTCATGTGAACAGTGTACAAGATGCCTCCTGCCTCCAAAGGCGAACTATATGAGTTTCATTATACGTAGATTTGCTTCAAACGCCATCTCTTCCACACCATACAAACCCCGCTCATAAAAACCTCTTTTAAACTCTAATTTTAAAATGCATGGCAAAATTTCAGCAGCTACCAGTGAACTGCACTGTGCATTTTAATTCCTATTCTAGCCAAAATAAACCTTATCAAGATTATAGCAATGAAATGCTCACTCAGTTGTTATTTTAAGACATCATAAATAACCAACCAAACACTAGGAGCTGCCAACATTATTAACTCCGGCCCTTGGTCAGCACCAGGGAAAGCACACAGGCAATTGCAAAAATTGAAAGCCAGCACTTTGATTCAAAGGCAGCTTCCAGGAGCAACTGGAGTCTTCAACGGAGGACAACCTTGAACTACGTATTTGAGCAAATGACACCCTCGTGAGCAACAGTTTTGGAAATCACTCTGAGACACGATTGCGAGGGGATGCATGGAAATCGCCCCTAGCTGTCTCAGCCTTGGATTGAGGGGTCGAGGAAGCTGAGCCATCCTCTGTCCTCTGCAGTGGTTGAGAATCTCACTGTATTTGTTCCTCCAGGTTTTCTGCTCTTTGGAGCTGTGAGAGGTAAGCAAGAAAGATAGTAGGTAGGCAAGCAAGATAGTCTTGGGTTCCTGGATAGGACAGACATTTCTGATAAGGAGAAATGCTCCCTGTTCACTTGAAGCAGCACCCACTCCAGCCTCAGTTTCTCTTTTCTTATTAAGAATATTGCTATATGCATCCTGTGGGAATGGAGGAAGCAAGGTGTCACTATCCCCTTCAAATGGTGACTCAGGGCGAAGAAGGCCAGCTTTGACGGGCCAGCACTTCTGTGCTGACTGCTTGAGAACCAAAACCATTCTTTCATTACAGAAGCTAGGTTGCTTGGGGCTGGAGAGATGGCTCAGGAGTTAAGAACACTGACTGTTCTTGCAGAAGACCCAGGTTCAAATCCCAGCACCCACATGTCATCTAACAACTGTCCATAACTTCAGTTCCAGATCCGCCAGCCTCCTCTGTCCTCTGTGGGCATTGCACAAAACTGGTGCACTTACCTACATGCAGGCAATACACATACACATAAAATAAAAAATAAATAAAATCTTAAAAAAAAAAAGCAGTTAGGCTGCACGTCCATGATCAGTGAAGGACTTCCTGTGCTGTGGTCAGTGAGCAGGAAGTGATCTCTCAGTGTAGGAACAGCGTGGACTTCAGTCTCTGACACACTTCAGCCATGGATCACCCACCATTCCCCTTCCAAGAGCAGCTCTTAGTAGCAGTGTGCGGCTTCACACTCTTTCTAAGACTTAGTGTCTGCTACTTCAAGGTGGTCACTGTGACCGGACCACTGGTCGGCTGAGTGTGACAACTGACTTGCAATCAGAACATCACCGCCACCTAAACCTGGTCCTCACGCTACATCAGGGATCATCTTCAGTCTGGGAATTTGTCTCACGCTGCTCTGCTGGTCAAGGACGGCCGAGCCTTGCACAGAGCGACCCATGGTCAGTTCTGCAGCCTTACCAGTCACCCTCTCCCCGCACCGTAACCAGCTGCTTCTAACTAGATCCTCAGAAACGCTTGCACTGCCTCTGTCTTGGTTCTCTTCATTTCTCTACATTTTCACTCTTCTCTTGGCTTCTTCCCTCTGGCTTTTCTAGTTTTTTGAGAATTCTCCTATGGGAGGTCTGTGTTGGGAACTCCTTCTCTCCTCCTCAGCACCAGTCACACTCGTTGTAACTAAGTCCTTGCCTAACTAATCACGGACTTTTCCCCAATATAAGTTCCACAAATCAGACACGGCTGTGGTCGTATTATCTTTTAGTCTTTGTTGTCTTTCAAAGTATACAGGAATTCTGGACTTCCTTACAACTTGGAATAGAATTTTGATTGTATTTCTTTTTTGAAAAGATTTGTGTGTGTGTGTGTGTGTTGTGTGTGTGTGTTTTGTGTGTGTGACTGCCACATGTGTGTCGGTGGCCATGGATGCTGGAAACCTGTGTCAGATTCCCTGCAGCTGGAGCTACAGGACGTTTTGAGTCACCTCACTGTATGTGCTGGGAGCCCAGCTTGGGTTCTCTGGAAGAGCAGGCAGCATCCTAGCCACTGAGCTGTCTCTCCAGCCCTGTGATTGTGTTTCCTGTTTGGGGCCATGAGCTATGACCAGATGTCATGTAGAAGCTTAGGTAGCTGTGACTGGAGGGATACATGTTCCTCCAAGGGGCCGAGCCTGCTGCGGAGAATTGGCTGTGGGGAGCTAGCCGTGGAGGGAGGAGAGTTGGTACCATCTTGGCAGCAGTCACTGAGGAAAAATGGCCTGTGAATTGCCCACGTGGAAGTGAGAGGGCATTTACTGCCACGAGGCACCGGGTGTTGGCCTTTGTAACTTACTCTATTTCCCCTACCTTGGATATAAACTATGAAAATTTCAGATAAAGGTGTGTTATATGGTTTGTCTAAGAGCCAGGAGCAAGGACCTAGGAGAACTCGGGGACAGGAGTCAAGGCCCTGCTCAGTCATTTCTGTGGTGCTCTAAGGATCATGCCATGCAGTGTGAGACCGAGCCTTCATCAGGTTAGACCCCCCAAGTCAGTGTAGGGAACCCAGCCTGCTGTCCTATGGACCTGTAGCATGTTTTGGAGAGTGGAGCTGCAGACGTTTGGTGATACGAAGGGCTGAGTCACGTTCATCCCCTTCATCTCACTTCTCAGTTCTGGCAATCTGAAATCGGGCAGCATCGAGGCTATTTACAGAGTGAATCTGGCAGCGGCTCACTTCTCTATGCAGAAGACAGACTGCACCACTGTAGAGTGTCAGGTCAGGAGCAGCGAGGGCAAGTTCACCGGGATCTGCAGGCCTCTTCTGCATGGGAGCAGAGTCCAGCCTCAAAGCTGAAGGCTGGGAAGACACTGCATTGCCTCTCACTGAATGGATGAGCGGAAGTTGGATGACCGCTCATCACTGCGGTTCTGAGGGGGAAGTGCTCCCACATCTGCAACAGGGGAGCTGACCGCACCCATCCTGTTTGCCTTCCACCCCTCTTAACTCTTCAGGTTAATTTCGCTCAGTCCTGGCTCCATCTGAAGTCTACCTCTCCCACTAGGGTATTCACAAACCACTCCCATTCTCACTGAATCTCCACATTAACCTTCTTTTTAAAAAGACCTTATTGGGCTGGAGGGATGGCTCAGTGGTTAAGAGCACTGACTGCTCTTGTAGAGGACCCAGGTTCTATTCCCAGCACCCACATGGCGGAGAATGACTGCCCGTAGCTCCAGGTCAAGGAAATCCGACAGCCTCTTCTGACCTCCGTGGGCATTGCATGACTTGGGTGCACTTAAAGGCATGCAGACAGTACTCTCACACACATAAAATAAAGTGAATTTTCTTTTAAGAAAGATTTCATTTTATATTTAATTTCACATATCTCTGTCTCTGAGTTGTTATGTGCAGGGAGAGCATGTGCCCCCAGAAGCAAGATGGATCCCCTGGAGTTGAAGTTACAAGTGGTTGTCAACCACCTGATGTGGGTAATGGGAAATCAAGTCCTCTGCAAGAGCAGTCAGTGCTCTTAACTGCTGAGCCATGTCCCTGGACCATCTTTGTTAAAGATTTAAACTCTAGAAGGAAAAAATTCAGGTTCGTGTTTAAGTATCTACCACTGCTTACAGTGCTCAGTGTCTCACCTGCAGACTGATCTCCTTCAGCAGAGGACGCTCTCCACACTCTGTGCTCCCAGCCTGTGCTCTGTTTAGCAGAATCTTAGGCACACACCTGCCAGCTTAGCGTCTTGACTAAGTGGGAAGCTTTGTGTTTTGGAGGTGGTGTGAAGGGGGTGAAGCTGGAAACAGCATAAGACTTGGAGGGAACTGAGGGCTGGAAAGCTTCTACTTTGCAGGCAGTCAGGTTAAGATTATAGCCTGGAAACAGCCTGGCTTAGCTTCTGTGACTTATCCTGTGTGACACTTGTCAAATTTTTAAAGATTTTTTTCACTTCCTCAAAATGAGAAATCAGTCAAGTGTCGTGACACATGCCTATGACCTCAGTACTCAGGAGACAGAGGCAAGAGAATTGCAAGTTCAAAACCATTCTGGGGCTGGAGAGATGGCTCAGCGGTTAAGAACACTGGTTGTTCTTGCAGAAGACCCAGGTTCGAATCCCAGCACCCACACGGCAGCTAACAACTGTCTGTAACTCCAGTCCCAGGGATCCGACAGCCTCTTCTGTCCTCTGCGGGCATTGCACGACACGTGTGCACTTACCTACATGCAGGCAATACATACATACACATAAAAATAAATAAAATATTAAAAAAAACCATTCTGAACTATGTAGCAAGTCCCTGTCTCAAAACACCAAAGGGGGACTGGCGAGGTGGCTTAGGAGTTAAGAGCACTGCTTGCTCTTGTGGAGGACCTGGGTTTAGTTCTCAGCACCCACATGGTGACTAACAACTGCCTGTAACTCCAGTTCTAGGGGATCCAATGCCTTCTTCTGGCCTCTGTGGGCACTGTATGACATGGGTGTATATATATATGTATTTGCAGACAAAATGTTTATACACATAAAATAAAAGTAAATAAAATCTTAAAAGTTGCAAAACAAAGGCTGGGGTGTAGCTGAGTGCCAGAGCATTGCCTAGACTAACACACAAAATCTTCCATTCCTTCCCTAGAACTGGGAAAATATCAGACTACTCTTAAGGATGCCTTACATGGTTATTTTAGGCATTAAATATGCTAATATATGCAAAAATACTTCGCATGTTGTAGGAACTATTAAACACGTATTAGATGTCATTTTATTTATATTGAACCCTAATAGCGATAAAGAATATCTTATCGGTTACACTGTCATTATTAATAAATGAACGCACTCATTGGCTTCTCACCGTGTGGGAAAGTGTTATCTGAAAACCTCTGCCTGGAACAGATCTGGCTTTTCCGTACACCTGGAACGAGGACAGAGCTGTGATAAAAGGGATGCAGGACAGCTGTAAGGTTTAGCGGAACTGAAAATCAGACTTCCCGACCACAGCACACTTAATCAAAATAGCTGGGATACGGGTTCAGAAGTTTGCACTGTTAATGAGGTACCATTATTGGTATGCATGCTAAGGTTTGACAATGAGTGATCCAGGAGGTATCCAAATCAACATTTGATAATTAATTCAAACCAGGTTCCTGTACTTCCAGATGCATCCAGTCTCTGGCTCAGCCACTCCCAAACGCGGAGTGGAATGCTATGCCAGCTCCCTGAGATGATTTTAATCAATTATGTAATGCTTCCCTGGAACAGGAGCAGCTTCCTCCAGACACCACTGCTGTACGTGGTGGGAGCACACCCTGCATGCCTTAGACTGTGACATCTGCCATCCTAACGCAGCTGTTAATCATCCAAAGATAGTCCACGCCTTCTCTTCCACAGTGAGTGGAAACCCCAAACCACATCCACAATCATAACACCTACCTGTGCTGGGGGGAGACAAGCCTGGGCTTGCTGAAATGCATCCTAGGGAGAGATGGGTTCTCATCTCTCATGAAAACTATCATCATGAAAACTATCACCACATAGTAGGTAATATTCCTTCTTGAGCCTGGTATCCCCTTTATTATCTGCACCAGAATGTTAGGGGTACTTAGAGCTGTACTTTATGCTGCTTCTGTGTAAATCTTACAGAAAGAACAGCTCATTAGATAGTTTATAATGACCTGTCTGTGGGAGGAATGAGAAAACAAAAAAAATAAAGCATTCACAACAGAGAAAACAGTGCCTACTCAAAAAGTCTATGTGGCCAGAATGGAAATAAGAAGACATCTGAGCTGAATCTACTCTCTAGAAAATATATTTTCAAAGACAGCACCAGCTTTGAACAATGCCCAGCTTAATTACCGGATTTGCATTCTAAAGTATGTTTGCTATTGTGATAAGTTTGGAAATTGTCTACAGTAAAATCTCAAGCAGAATATTTAATTCCACACTGCAGAGTGGAGATACAGGATGAAAGCAGAAGAAAGCAGTGACTACTGAGATTGTACTTTTATTATTTCTTTCTTCTTGACATTTTCACATGTGTATACTATGGATTGTCTACCCCGATTTTGCCCTACATACTCCTCCTGCGTCCTCCCCACAGGACTTCTGGTCTTCTATTCTTCCCAACTTCATGTCTTCTATTTTTGATAACGTGCTAAGTCCAGTTCGTGCTGTCCATTTGGCATGGGTGTGGACCATGGGAAACCTACCAGTGAACAACCCTAGAAAATAAGGAAACTTCCTCCCCTAGCAGCTCTTCAGTGAGGGATGGGACCTGGAGATCACCTGCCCCATCCATGTAGGAATTTTGGCTGACTTGATCCTGTGCAGCTAACCACACTGCTATGAGTTCCTGAATGACACAGCCACTGTGCGTCCAGAAGACCATATTCCTCAGCTCCCTCCTCCTCCCCCTCCCCTC
>NW_008328109.1:50935-63297 GCF_000622305.1 Nannospalax galili
GCCTTCTCCTCCTCCTCCAACTCTTTCCTCCTCCTCCTCCTCCTCCAACTCTTCCATTTTCCACTTCCTTGCTTGCTAGTCCCCTAAGCCTTGAGGGTGGGGTTTGATAAAATGCCCACTTAGGGCTGAGCTCAGTCTCTTTTCTCAGGACGTCTATCATTTCTAATTCTGTGTCTCTTCACCGACTGCAGAAAGAACCTTCTTTGTCCAAGGCAGAGAGCAGCCCCTGCTGGAGGGTACAGGCATGAACATTTAGAAGGCATTTGACGCCATGACCACTTAGCAAGGTAACAGTAGTAACCTGGGGGATGGGGAGATGGCTCAGCAATTAAGAACACTGCCTGTTCTTGCAGAAGACCCAGGTTTGAAAGTCAGCAGCCACACATGGCAGCTAACAACTGTCCGTAACTCCAGTCCCAGGGGATCGAACAGCCTCTTCTGTCCTCCGTGGGCACTGCACGACATGGGTGCACTTCCCTACATGCAGGCGATACACAAACACACACAAAAGAAAAAGAATAAATAAAACTAGCAGTTCTACCTTAGCATCCTAGACCTCCTTAGCCTTGGGTATTTGACTAGGAATACAGCACCAGGCATGAAATTCTCTCCTGTGGAGCAGGCCTCAAAGTAATGTGCAAGTTGTACCTTTAGGTCAGTACATCTTCACACCTCTCCAAGTATTGAAATCAAGCCTTGGAATTAAAAAGTGCCTACTGTGTGCCTTTCAGCAAAACTCCAAACACACTGGGTAGCTAATATAGCACCACTTCTTCAAGCCTCCTGTCTGGAAACAGTAACAATCTAGACAGGTTGTGGGAAGGATAGAAACGGGGCCAGCAGGGTAGGGATAACTCCAGGGTTCTGTGAAAGCACCTCAAGTCTCCTTTTTCTAGGTAAGAAACAGAGCTCCTACATCTGGGGCTTGCTTCTAACAGTTTTGTATGCTGCTTACTTGTTTACAAAGCCCATTTGTAACCCTGGGTCAAGGAAAAGCTTTGGTCCTAAATAGAGAGCTTTTATCTCAGCCTGTGCAGCCTTGGGCACAAGATATTTGAGTAATGGGAAGACGTTTCCATGGGTATTTGCTTGAAATATAGTTCTCTCCCAGGTTCAGAACCAAAGGTGCTTATGAAAGCAATCTTGCTGCAGCAGGCAAAGTGAGTCCCCATAAATATCTCTCAGGGTAATAACCTGTCTGCAGTTTTTAAGTTTACGAATTTCGGCAATAGCTAATTGAAGCTTTCTAAGTTCTGTTGTATCCAAGACATGTACATGACTTAACTCTGAACACTTTAAACTTTTTGGGTTTAGTGACCAGAAGTGCCATATAAAACTAAATCAAAATCAGTGTTAAAAACTTACAAGCTAGGTCCTGGACAAGGTGGGCCCACCTGTCATCCGGGCTCTCAGGATGCTGAGCCAGAGGGTTGAGAGCTCCAGGCTCACCTGCAAAGGGGGACACAGTCAGAAACAAAGCAGAAGATAGCCCCAAATGAGATGTGGACAGCCGCACTGACCTCTCGGAAGTGAGATGGACCCCACAAGTAATGGAGAGATGAGGGTTAAAAACACAGGGTAATGAAAGGGAGTCAGGGAGGTGAAGGAAAAGAAAGAACCTGAGAGAGAAGAGCAGTAGGAAACAGGCCTTAATAAGGGAGATACAGATAAAAATTGGGTTAGTTTAAGGGAGGGGGAAGGGAGGGTTATACAAGGAATCTTGGGGATGAAGGGAAAGAAGGAGCTTAAGAGATGTGGGACCATAGGAGAAGGGTGTTATTAAGGGAGAAATGGGAAAAATTGGAGTACTTTAAATGGGGAAACCATGGTGGAGGGTTAGACAATGTGAGAGATAAATAATGCCTAGCTAGTTTTCAAAAAAATAGAGGGAACCATATTAATCGAACAACCTACTGACAAATTATACATACAACTAGCTCAAGGAATATAATATATATCTAGGCAAGGTTTATTTGAGAACCTTTGGTCTTTGCCCAAGCTTTATCTACATGGCACATGGTAATTAAAAGTACTTGATGGTGGAACTAACCTTCTTGGATGTTTAACAGACATACTTTGAGGTCCATACTGATTTGGTCAGAGGGATATAAAGGACAGTGTTTGTACCTTGCCCTCCTAGGTTGACTAAGTTCCAGGGGACTGTGAGCATCTCTCAAAATGTCCTGTAACTGTGGTGAGTCACCTGTCCTCTTGATCAAGGAGGCCATGGAGACCCCACCAGATGGACTTGAACCAGTGTCCAGTCTACAAAGAGGAGGGTCAACACAGAGGAAACATTTCCTCCATGCTTCCAAGTGAAGCCAGCCATGATTGAGCAGGACATTTGACTTATCTTCACATAGACTGAACTGGTAAAAGAAATGAGCCAGGGGCTCCTCCCAAGAATAGATCCTCAAACAGCCTTAAGAGTAAAAATAAATTGGTATATCTGGGCTAACTGTATGGTCTTAAACACCCAAAAGGAAAGTATAACCAAAGATCAAAGTGGCCAATATAATTTTTTAGAGTCCATATGTATAGCTAACAAGAAACAATGCCAGACAGGAGATACCTTCCTTTGAGTTCTTGGCCAGGGTAGCCCAAGAGACTCCCAGACAGTAACCCAGTATAGAACAGCTGATCTTCCTAAAACAAGGATCTCTAGATGGGCTGACTAGATTCACCAGATGGACAAGCACTGGGGAATGGCTGGGGTGCTGACAACACAGTGGACAGTAACAGGGACGACAGAGTATATGGGCTCCTATGCGGGGGGGGAGGAGGCTATGGGAGGGTGCCATTTGGGAAGTAGGTATATAGATGAATAAGATTGTTTGGGATGTTCTGTGTGGTATACACACACACAAAATCAACAAATAAAAAAATGAGTTATATTTGAGGAAGAAGCATGAAAATTTGCTTCATCTTAATTAGTAGAGGTGAAAAACATCACCAGTGAAATCGACCTGATGATTTTATATCCATACTCAGGTGCTAAGAATCCAAGTGTAATCAACTGTGACTAGTGATAATCAGATACATAGAGATTAGAGACACACGTGCAAACATCTGTTAGTAGCATTAAAAATGGGTTTTTCTGTATGAAGCAGTATACTTTTAAATGAAATGGATATCTTTTTAAAGGTTAAAATATCATTCAATTTTAGGTCTTATAGGGTTTATACTGAGTTCAATATTGTATAACTGTATTAATTCAACTGTGAACCTAAAAATTTACAGCCACTTTTGAAAGAGATGCATCTTTGCTCTGGAAATTGTTATTGAATATGTTAAAGCTGTAATGAAATGCTTCTTCTAATCATGTGGTTACTAAATAAATAATTTAAAAAAACAGCGTCAAGAGTAAGTTCTGGGGCTGAAGAGATGACTCAGGGTTAAGAGCACTGGCTGCTCTCACAGAAGACCCAGGTTCTAATCCCAGCACCCACATGGCAGCTAACAACCATCCATAACTCCAGTTCCAGGGGATCTGAGACCCTCTTCTGACCTCTATGGGCATTGGACAACATGGGTACACTTATATACATGCAGGCATAACACACATATACGTAAAAATAAATAAATAAAAATATTTTAGTAAAACACATATTATTTCCCTGCAATATAAACTGCATTCCTCAAGAATTGTATGCATCTTAATGCATTTTCTATAGGAATGGTTAGGAGATCTTCAGATCTGCAGAATGAAGGCAGCATGCCGTTTTCCACCTGTCCTGATTATGTTTGTCAGCTTAACACAACCCACAGTCGTCTGCGGGCAAAGCGTCGATTGAGGATTTCTCCCATCAGATTGACCTGTGGGGAATTGTCTTGGTTAGTAATTAATCCAGAGGGCCCAACCAACTGTGGGCAGCACCATGCCTAGGCAGGTAGTCCTGCTAGGCAGGTAGTCCTAGGTTGTGTCAGAAAGCTAGCTAAGCACTAGGCTATGAGAAATGAAGCCGGCGGGTAGGTTGTATTCTTCCATGGTGCCTGTTTGAAGATCTTGCTTGAGTTCCTTCCCTGACTTCCTCAGTGATGATAAGAAGAAATCAATCCTACGCTCCCTTAAGTCGCTTCTCCTCTCCTCAGAGTGTTTTTTGTGTGTTTGTTTGTTTGTTTTCTGGAAGCAATAAACAAAATAAAAGCTAGACCCCCACCCGAGATCTGCCCAGTAGTCTTGTGCTTCTGTGAATGACTTGTAGTGACTGGAGTTTAGTCTTTGATGAGAAGTTAGTCCTTTTGTAGTTCCTGTTACTGAAATACATGAAGTCATTTCCAAGGTGCTGTTAAGACAGACAACCTGAGCTTGGATGTAAATCATGTTCCTTTGGTCCGAGTCTTTGCCCTGCACTGGGAGATCACATACGCCACTGCATTAGCAATTCCGTGAAGGATGAAATAAGGAAGAATCATGAGTCCCCACTTCACAGAAGAGGAAGCCAAGGTTTGAGAGGCAAAATCTAAGGCTTCCCCATTCCAGTTGATATGGCCTGCCTGAAGGCCATTGCTAAACCCAAGAAGTCAAGGAGGCAATATTTTGATGCAAATCCTCCTGGACGCTGACCAGACTTCTTATTTACCCTTCTAGAGAGCTGCTGCTGCTCAGAATTTGTGGTTTCATTCTCTAAATTGCTACATTCCCATCCTCACAGTTTAAGAAGTCTTGCTCTACAAGCATTAACCACACACCACTAGAGTGCTCTGCTGGGGCAGCATCTGTCCATTCCCAGCCTCCAGTGAACATTCATGATTTCATTGTGAAGCTTAGAACCCTCTGGAAGGTAAGAGCCTGGAAAGAAGCTGCTGACATCTACAACCCCAAGGCCTGGGGGCAAAGTTAGTCGGATCGCCCCACAGACAGAGGGGAGGGGTCAGCTTCTGTTGGATTTTACAGAGATGTGAAGTCTGCAAGAGGCTGTTTTGGCACTTTCTTAATTTACTTTTTACAAAGTAATTATCGTAATAGTAATCTTTTTGCATTAGGCATCCCTTTGACAGTTTTAAAGGCCCTCCAGGAAAGTCTCGGAAAAGCTCCCTCTTGCACCCTGGTAGCAGAGACACGTGCAGCACCGCACTAGGAGCAGAAACACCTGCAAGTTAAGCGAGGGTAAAGAGAAGGGTTAATAGCCTGACGATTATGCTTTCCCACTTTCTCCACTTACTTCATGTCCTTTCCCTTCACCCATCAAAGAGAGCGCTGTCCTTCGAGAGTAGGCAGGCCGACCGACACATGAGAAACGGGATGCCCTAGTCAAAGGGCCAGGGCTCACGGCATCTAATGAATTCAGTTACTGAAATCATGAAATCACTCTGTATATATGTTTATTTATAATTGGCTTATGTTAATAATTAGACCTTGTTATCTGATGACTCCAGAGGTCATAATGAGGAATGGGAGGGAGGTTCAAGTTTCATACTTTAAGGACATGAGGCTTATTATTTAAACAATGAGGCTGATCATGCAGGCAAGCTGGAACAGCTAGTGATTCATCTACCTTCCGCTTTGTGGGGATTTAACAGTGCTCTGAAAGGTAGAGTGGTTTGAATTGACCCTAGAATTTAGACTCTTTTAATAGGCTCCTTATTTTAAGGTGGTTTAATTCTCTTTCCGTCTTTCCTTAATCTTTCTTTCTTTCTTTTACGAGTTAAACCAACTGTGATCTTTGAAGTGAGATGCTGGTTTTCCTTCAGACATCTGGGATGGTTGGGAATTATCTACAAGTGTTTCACTTTTCCTATTTGATTATAATGAATATATAATTCCTGACAGGCCCGGGGACACAGCTCCCTGGTGGAGTGCTTGCCTAGTTTGTGTGAGAATGAGGCGCTGGTTCAATCCACTGTGCTGGATCATATTCATGAATAACCCCTGCAGCTATTCAACCAGGACAGGAGTTTTCAAAGTGACTGCCGAGCTTCTAGGAAAGCTTGAGGTATCTCCATTTCTCCACAACACCTAACGTTTCTGACTTCACAATATCAGTAACATATTGTTAGTGGCTAAGCTCCATCTTTGCGTGTTCTAGTTCCCCTTAGAAACGACACTGCTGACGGAATGGGTTTGCAAGGCAACAGAGATACCTTTGTGTGTTCGTTTCATACCATCCTAACCGAACACCACAAGGTGAGTGATTCATGAGAAACAGAAGGACAGCGTTGCCAAGCCTGGGAACCTAATGCAAAGTGTCTGAGGTCTGACCTTCTGCTCCAAGGGGGCCTGCTCCCCAGAGGGGAAGAAGCTCATTTCCTCACATGAAAGGGAAGCCAAGCAGCCATGAGATGGTTAAGCACCGAGGTCCCAGCTCCCAACACTCTTGCCTTGGGCATTGAGTTTCCGACACAAAGACTTTGAAGGGGACAAAAACATTAGGACCAGAGTTGTCAGTCTCTAGGGAGCCTACAGTTTACTGAAATGGGGACCAGCTGAGCCGTGTGTTCAATGCCCTCAGCCTCTTAAACAGTCCTACAGAGTTGGTGTTCATTTCATACTTCTGTAATAATCAAACCGCTGCTCTGAGAGGGTGGCTATGTGCCCAGGGTACAAGATACTTAACCAAGATATGTAACTACAAGCAAATGTTGGAACCAGAAGCCCACCCATATTTGTCTGATCCCAAATTCACGTGTTGTTTCATGTGATTACAGAATTACATGCACACTCTTCCACTGCTTTACCTTCTAAACCACTTTTGTATGTGCATGTTTGTACATGTTTGTGTGTCTACATGTGTGTGGAGGACAGAGGTCAGTGTTGGGTGTCTCCCTTAATGACAATCTACCTTATTATTATTTTTTTAAATTATCCTATGTGTGTATTTGCCTGCATGCATGTAATTGCACCTGTGTTGTGCAGTGCCCACGGAGGTCAGAAGAGGGTGTCAGATCTTCTGGAACTGGAGTTAAGGATGGTTGTTAACTGCCGTGTGGGTGCTGGGAACTGAGCCCAGGTCCTCTGCAAAAGTGCTCTTAACCACTGAGCCATCCCTCCAGCCCTCTACATTAATTTTTGAGGTGGATTCTCTCATGGAACCTGAAGTTCAAGCGTTCAGCTAGACTGATTGACAGGCAAGCCCCAGAAATCCTCCAGTCTTCCCCTCCCAGTGCTGGCTTTAACGTGGATGCTGAGGATCCTACCAGGTCACCAAGCTTGCCCTTTGAGCACCTTTCCCACCGAGCCATCTTCCTAGCCCTATATGTGCATTTCAGCAGAATGTTTTCCTCAGTATAGTTAGTTCAAGGGGGAAAAATGAAGATCGATTTATAACATCTATGTAATTGTCTGCAATCTGCTTATGAAGGGCTCCGGGTGACTGTGTCTGAGTGAAGAACCAGTCCATGGGGGGTCATGAAAGAGACTGGCATCACCCATGTCAGGGATGGCTCACCCTCTAACACATTCAGATCATCATTCCTTAGTGGGGATGTCGGAGACTGAGGTGGGAGATCAGTTGAAAGTTTGCACCAACCCAGCCAGCCTGTCAGACGCTCTTGCAAACAGTCTCACGTTACATTGGAAGCTAGAGTGCAAACTAGAATGAATCAGACTCACAGACGTATTCATCAGCCTGATCATTTCTGTTGTTAAAACAGAAGTTTAATTTGCCATGCTTGGATGAAAATCCAATTCTGAAAAAGTGTATGTATCAAGTGATCAATGAAGGGACAAGGGAAGAAAGCTAATGGTAGAAAGTGCTTGGAACCTGACGTGACACTAAATGGTACAAAATTCTGACGTGGTGTGTGTTCCTTCATCATTGATGTTTGGAAACTTAGAGAAACTGATGCTTTTTATCAAGTCAATTTGACTTTACATTTATCTATTCGTATCTATACAATCTAAACAGATATAAAACACATTTATGTTAATATATTTCCCTCTGGCTTTTCACACCACCTAAGCTTTATCTCTCCTATTTCTCTCCCTGTCTAGTCTCCCTCCCTAGTTAAAGTACCCCCATTTCCCCCTTGATGATACTCCTATTATCCCCCATCTTGAGTTCCTTCATCTTCTTTACCCCCATGGTTTCTTGTACATCCTTCCCTCCTGAATGCCCTCCTTCCCTCCTGAATGCCCCCCTTCCCTCCAGAATGCCCCCCTTCCCTCCTGAATGCCCCCCTTCCCTCCCAAATGCCCCCCTTCCCTCCCGAATGCCCCCCTTCCCTCCTGAATGCCCTCCTTCCCTCCTGAATGCCCTCCTTCCCTCCTGAATGCCCTCCTTCCCTCCTGAATGCCCTCCTTCCCTCCTGAATGCCCTCCTTCCCTCCTGAATGCCCTCCTTCCCTCCTGAATGCCCTCCTTCCCTCTAGAATGCCCCCTTCCCTCCCGAATGCCCCCCTTCCCTCCTGAATGCCCCCCTTCCCTCCAGAATGCCCCCTTCCCTCCAGAATGCCCCCCTTCCCTCCTGAATGCCCTCCCTTATCCCCCCCTTTCCTACTATCCCCTTCTCTCAGGCTCTTTATTTTCCTTTACCTCTGTGTTTCCTTCCATTTTTCTGACTGCTACCATTATATCAAGATACACAGACGTGAGGGATTGGTGCTAAGAGCCACAACTGAGAGAGAACACACGTCACTTGATTTTCTGAATCTGCTACTTCACGTAGTATTACAGTTTTTAGTTCCATTCATCTCCCTGCATGTCTCATGCTTTTGCCTCTCCTTACACTGAGTAGAACGCCACTGCACCATGATTTCATCACCCATTCCTCACTTGAGGGACATTTAGGTTGTTTCCACTTCTCAGCTATTGTGAAAAAAGGAGCAATAAACATGTATGTACAGGTATGTACAGGTATGTACAGGTATCTTTACAGTAGGAAAAGTGCTTTGACTACATACAAAAGCAAAATAATAAAACACACTTGTCTTTTGTTTGTGTTTTAGAGACAAGGTCTCTATGTAGCCTTGGCTGGCCTGGAACTCATTGGAACTGACTACGTAGACCAGGTTGGCCTTGGATTCACATAAGTCCACCTGCCTTTGCCTCTGGATTACTGGGACTAAAGATGTGCACCACCACGCCTGGCTAAATATACTCATTTTAAGACATTTTTGTTTGAGATTTCAAACATGCACATAATGTGTTTTGGTCAAATCCATCCCCACTCCCTCCTCCACTCCCTCCTTTATAGCTCCACAACCTTCACTCCTAACTTCATGTGTTCCTTTTTTAAAAAACCCAGAGTCCACTCCCTTCACAGTGCCATCTGCTGGATGGAGCGTGGTGGCCTCTCAGGAGCCCACAACCCTGAAGTAAACTGACCCTTCTTTCCCTAGCAGGCATCACTTGGCAAGAGCTCCCCAGCCAGAGGTGGGACTTCATAAGCCCCCCTTGTCCATGCAGGACTTCGGACTGGCTTGGTTTTGTACAGATTTCGTGTATGCAGTCCCTTGTGAGTTCACGTGTGCCACACATACTTCTCCATTCTTTTATTTTTCTGACTATGTCTAGTGAAAGTCTCTTAGGACTAGAATTTTTGCATCTGACTTTATTCCTGTGCATTATTTTCACTTTACAGATGAAGATACTGATAACCAAAAGCAGTAAAAAATCAGTTGTCAATTGGCCACAGCACTAGTCTGTGGCAGGGCCAGGACTCAGATCTGGTGGGTCAGTCTTCAAAGCTGGGCTCACCTATCTGCAGTTCTATATTTACCTGATGATTAATTGCATGTTGAAGCGTGAGCTTCCCTTCAGTGGGTTGCTATGGTAGAAGGCCATGAACGGAACAGGGCATCTCAGCACCAGCTAACCACAGGGCTACAGCTGTCCTAGCTAGAAGAAAACACAGGAGTGCATGTAGGTTGCCCTTAAGTTTGTGATGATAATCACATGCATGAGATTGGACTTGACCTCTACCAGGTTAATGGAGAAGATATAAAAGGCAGCATACACAAGTACATTAGAGCTAAGGTCCATTCAGTGGCGGGAACTCATGCATGGTACTTTAAACATAGTCAGATATACACTGCTATAGACCTTAGAGAAAAACCTGCTCCTGTCGTTTCCCTAGACAAATGTACTTTCTTACTGAGTTATAAACACACATTCTTATATTTACAGACACGTTTACTTCTCACCACTCATCAAAGAAACTTCTGTTTTCAATGGAAGGAGACTCAAAGTTCCACAACTAGTAAAACACAGAGAATAAGTGTCTGTGAGGTCCCCAGCCCTAAGCGACACGTCCACAGTGCAACCGCTACACCTCAGGCTCAGGGAACATCGTGGAAGAAGGTGGAGGTAACGTACAAGCCGGAGGGACGAGACACCCGCTGCCCGTTAATACTTCTAGATGTGCTAGGGGAGCTGCACCACAGCTCACCACTGCTCCTACAGTGTGGGAGCCCAGCAAGAGCTGCATAATGACAACCAGTGCACGTGGCAATGTGGGTGAGGGAAATGTCATGGGGGTCTCACCTCAAGATGAAGAGCTACAGGCAATCAGTGGGGAGGGAGAATCCTTTTCTCCAGGCCTGGCTCCCTGAGAGGTTATCTAATTCCAAATGGGCAGCCTTAAACACACATACATGCAAGTACCACTAAATAGACTTCCTGACATATACATGTATATGTCCATGTATGTATGTACATATATGTAACAATATGTTACAATAATCATTTAAAAAGAGGACAGAAATTGAGAGGAAGTGGGGACGTGGAAGGAGTTGGTTGGGGACCGTGTGGGAGAGATGGGGGTAATGCAGCACAATACTCACTGTGAAGTTCTTAAACCTGGGCTTTGACATACAAAGACCTGGATTTAATACCCACTCTGTCATTCACAAAGTGGAATAATGAAGGAGGAAGGAAGGAAGGAAGGAAGGAGGGAGGGAGGGAGGGAGGAAGGAAGGAAGGAGAGAGGGAGGGAGGAAGGAAGGAAAGAGGGAGGAAGGAAGGAGGGAGGCAGGGGGTGAGGGAGGAAGGAAGGAGGAAGGAGGAAGGAAGGAAGGAAGGAGGAAGGAAGGAGGGAGGAAGGAAGGAGGAAAGAGAAAGGAAGGAAGGAGGAAGGAGGAAGGAAGATTTTAAAATTCTAAGGTGTGATAAAGTTCCTCCTGGTTGGTCTAAGTTGAACACAGACTCCTAGAGATGCTTTCTGCAGCTGCCCATCCCTTTAACTGGAGGTGGTTAATGAAGTCAGGTCATTCCTCACACATTTTACCAAATTAAATCATTCCAATAAGAGAAAACTTACCTTTACTTCTCACCCCGAGGCTGTTTGACACAGTCATTGCCCCGTGTGAACCTGGGGTCTAGTTTTGTGATGATGGATTGACAGCACAAACAGATCTCTGGAGAAGGCTCGGGATACATCTCTGCATAGACCACTTGATGAAAATGCATGGAAGAGGACCTTCTCCCTGGTCTCCATGCCCAAAGAGCGTGGCATTTCCGTGTCTGAAATCATCAAATTCTTATTTATATGTTGGACCGTGTTATGTATTGAGATCCTATCCTGTGTGGATAAAGAAGGAAAAAAAAAAAAAACAACAAAAAAAAACCTAGTCTCTCATGTCACCTGTCTTATGTGACTCCTAACTGCTTTTTTTTAAAAAAATGAAGTTTAGGAAACCCAGATCGATTCTTTTAAAGTCACACAGAAAGTCTGTGGTCCATCTAGAGCTGGCTTGAACTCTGAACCCTCAGTCAGTGTTTTTTCTCTCCACTGCTGACATTTTCCACACTAAACATCACTCACGATGTCTTTACAAAGGTGTTTCTTTTTGAGAGCACCTTGGACTATGCCTGAGACCCTGTTGCTGAAGCCAGGACGTCCTTCAGACAGAAGAGTTGGAGCGGTGGAGGGGAACTGACCTGGAGGCCTTCTCCACGAAGACCGGCTCTCATTGTATCAGAGGAGACTATGCGAGCTGCCAAGGGAGAAAACCAATCAACGGTCCTACTCAGCTGTGAACCCTAATAAACAGAACAACTCTGGCCCAGCAAACTATCTCTTTGGTGCAGCAGTGGCATTTTTATCTTGGGGATAATCAACAAAAATATAATTGAACCTAAGGCCTGCTCAATGGGAGGGAACTCATGTGTGGTACTGTAAATACAACTAAGTACACACAGCTGTAGAGGTCATAGACTCTACAGAAAAATCTGTTTTTGTTAGATCCCTAGAGCTGGACCAAAAATTACCACTGTGATTTTTTTTACCGAACTCTAATTATATATCCTTATATCGACAGACAAACATGCCTCTTAGCATTTATCAAAGAGCTTTTTGCAACAGATGGAGATTACGGCAGAGTTCTCTACTTGTCAAAGGCAGAGAATAAGTGTCTGTAAAAACTCATCCCCAGCAAAGTGCCACATCTACGAGAAACCTTTACATCTAAAGTCTAGGGAGCAC